>NW_027466499.1:42500-242500 GCF_050575085.1 Anarhichas minor | reverse complement strand
TTTCTCAAGTTTTAACTGAATAGCAGAAATAGTACAAATATTCTGATATGTAACAATGACAGTGTTTCTCCACCTAAGGCTGTGAAAGAAAACCAAAATAAACATGACTCAACCCTTTTAAACTAATTTAAAGTTAAACCTCCAAATATGGAAATAAAAGCAAATGGAAATATAGAACAAAAAAATGAAAAGTGATGCTTAGTAATATTGAAAACTGGGTCTGTAAATTGTTCACAATTGTCCTTGAATTGCTTTCATTAAACTGGCTGTTTATTAACTGACTAATATGAAAATTTGTAATAAATAATTTATTGACTATGATGAGTCAAAATAAACTTTGTTAACTTTATGAAGAGATTATTATTAAACTAACTATGAACTTTATGATAGTCAAAATAAATAGTTTCTTTACTTTATGAAGAGTATTAAACTATTTATTAACCTTATGATAGAAAAAATGTACTGTTTAACTTATAGTAAATATTTATAAAAGTTTCCATAAAGATGAAAAAAGGTGGAAAATAAAGTTCAGTTTGTAAAAAAGTTCCAACATTCAAAACAAAACAAATGTTCCAAATAGATTCAGAAAAAAAACCTTTAAGAACCTGGTCTTGTCAAAGAACCTGAATCTTGTCAGTGATTCCTGTAGAACCTTTAAGAACCTTGTCTTGTCAAAGAACCTGAATCTTGTCAGTGATATCTGTAGAACCTTTAAGACCCTTGTCTTGTCAAAGAACTTGAATCTTGTCAGTGATATCTGTAGAACCTTTAAGCAACTTGTCTTGTCAAAGAACTTGAATCTTGTCAGTGATATCTGTAGAACCTTTAAGACCCTTGTCTTGTCAAAGAACCTGAATCTTGTCAGTGATATCTGTAGAACCTTTAAGAAACTTGTCTTGTCAAAGAACCTGAATCTTGTCAGTAATATCTGTAGAACCTTTAAGACCCTTGTCTTGTCAAAGAACCTGAATCTTGTCAGTGATTCCTGTAGAACCTTTAAGAACCTTGTTTTGTCTAGAAACTTTTTATTTTTCCGGTTCTCATTTAACTGTTTTTGTCATCTAATATTGTTCCATTCAAAAACATAAAGAACCATGTTGGGGTGTCTCCATGGAAACACGACTCCTGAGGAGCTGCTGTAATTGGCTGGCAGCTGGAGGTCACATGGCCTCTACTGTCTTTTCTTTTCCCAGTATCCTTTGCTCTGTGGCCACACCCTCATCAAGGGGCGGAGCCTCCCTCCTCCTGGTGACACCATTGTGACACCAGCTGTTACGTCATCGCTGTGATGTCATCAGAGAAGAGGGGGATCCTGGGACTTCCTCCCTGCCCGTTGCTATGGCAATACAGCCGGATGCTCCTCCCGACACTACGACTTTACGCCCTCTACCTCCTTATTGGTCAACGGGGCCAGGGCGGCATCCACCAATGAGATGGCAGGAAACAGTTTAAACCAGCCAATCGCCATGATGGACAGATCCAGATCGTCCAATAAGATCTGAGCAGCTCCCATGAAAGATTTATGGTCCATCCGACCGTAGTCGCCCCACACGATGATCTGCAGACAGACAGGCTCGTCCCTCATGTGTACATTACATTACAGTCATTTAGTACACGCTTTTATCCAAAGCGACTTACAATTCACATTCTACGGGAGCAATGTTTGGGGTTAAGTGTCTTGCTCAAGGACACATCGACATGCAACTAGCGGAGCCAGAGCCGGTGATCAGGACTGCCGATCCTCTGATTGAAAGACGGTCCTGCTCTCCACTTAGCCACCGTCGCCCACAATGTGTACAATGTGTGGTATAATATACAGTATATATATGTAGTATATAGTACCTGCAGTACTTTTCCCTCTGGGCTTTCTTCAAACTGCAGCTGTTGTTGATAAAGTGGATCAGGAGATTTTCTTGCCAGCCGAGTTCTTCTCTTCAACACACACTTCCCGTTATCCATCAGATACACTTTCACATAGGGAGCTACAACATACACACAGATACACACACACACACACACACACACATATATATACACATACACATATATATATACACATACACATATACATATATATATACACACACATACACATATATACACACACACACACACACACACACACATATATATATATATATACACACATATACACACACACACACACATATATACACACACACACACATATATACACACACACACACATATATACACACACACACACATATATACACACACACACACACATATATACACACACACATATATACACACACACACACACATATATACACACACACACACACATATATACACACACACACATATATACACACACACACACATATATACACACACACACACACATATATACACACACACACACACATATATACACACACACACACACATATATACACACACACACACACATATATACACACACACACACACATATATACACACACACACACACATATATACACACACACACACACATACACACACACACACACATATATACACACACACACACATATATACACACACACACACATATATACACACACACATATATACACACACACACACATATACACACACACACACATATATACACACACACACACATATATACACACACACACACATATATACACACACACACACACATATATACACACACACACACATACACACACACACACACATATATACACACACACACACATATATACACACACACATATATACACACACACATATATACACACACACACACATATATACACACACACACACATATATACACACACACACACATATATACACACACACACACACATATATACACACACACATATATACACACACACACACACATATATACACACACACACATATATACACACACACACACACATATATACACACACACACACATATATACACACACACACACACATATATACACACACACACACACATATATACACACA
Organism: Anarhichas minor; assembly: GCF_050575085.1. Classification (NCBI taxonomy): domain Eukaryota; kingdom Metazoa; phylum Chordata; class Actinopteri; order Perciformes; family Anarhichadidae; genus Anarhichas; species Anarhichas minor. The sequence continues at coordinate 239,498 of NW_027466499.1, read as the reverse complement.
CACACACACATATATACACACACACACATATATACACACACACACACATATATACACACACACACACACATATATACACACACACACACATATACACACACACATATATACACACACACACATATATACACACACACACACACATATATACACACACACACACATATATACACACACACACACACATATATACACACACACACACACACATATATACACACACACACATATATACACACGCACACGCACACACATATATACACACGCACACGCACACACAGAGAAAGAAAAGTAAGAAAGAAAGTAATGCTGTACTACAGTGTGATAGCATGTAGTACAGTGTGATAGCATGTTGTACAGTGTGATAGTATGTTGTGTAGAGTGATAGTATGTTGTACAGTGTGATAGTATGTACTACAGTATGATAGTATGTAGTACAGTGTGATAGTATGTAGTACAGTGCGATAGCATGTTGTACAGTGCGATAGCATGTTGTACAGTGTGATAGTATGTACTACAGTATGATAGTATGTTGTGTAGTGTGATAGTATGTTGTACAGTGTGATAGTATGTTGTACAGTGTGATAGTATGTTGTACAGTGTGATAGTATGTACTACAGTGCGATAGTATGTAGTACAGTGCGATAGTATGTAGTACAGTGCGATAGTATGTAGTACAGTGCGATAGTATGTTGTACAGTGCGATAGTATGTTGTACAGTGCGATAGTATGTTGTACAGTGTGATAGTATGTACTAGAGTATCATAGTATAATAGTATGTACTAGAGTATCATAGTATAATAGTATGTACTAGAGTATCATAGTATAATAGTATGTAGAACGGTATGATAGTATGTACTAGTGTATGATAGTATAATAGTAGTGTGTAGTATTCTCACCTGGAGTGTTCTTGTTGCCTTGTTTACCCACAAGCCCTCTGGCTCGGATCACCTCCACATCCAGACGCTCCTTCCTGTACACCATCCCGATCTGGATGTCACCTGACCACCAATCAGCCAATCAGAAGGGCTCATGTTATATGATGTCACAGATAACAGTCATTAACAATAAAAATATAAAGTGGAAATAACATTTTGATTGGTCATTTACCCATCGGAGGCGTGGCCAGAGTTTGGCGTCCAGCCAGCTGGGCGGGGCCTAATCCATCCAGGAAACCGGTGAACTGTTTGTCTGATGCCAACTTCACTCCTGGAAATATCAGCCTGTGAGAGAGAAGAGTGAGAGGTTAAAGAGAGGAGTGAGACATTAAAGAGAGGAGTGAGAGGTTAAAGAGAGGAGTGAGACATTAAAGATAAGACTGAGAGGTTAAAGAGAGGAGTGAGACATTAAAGAGAGGAGTGAGAGGTTAAAGAGAGGAGTGAGACGTTAAAGATAAGACTGAGAGGTTAAAGAGAGGAGTGAGACATTAAAGAGAAGAGTGAGAGGTTAAAAAGAGGAGTGAGACGTTAAAGAGAGGACTGAGAGGTTAAAGAGAAGAGTGAGAGGTTAAAGAGAAGACTGAGAGGTTAAAGAGAAGACTGAGAGGTTAAAGAGAGGACTGAGAGGTTAAAGAGAAGAGTGAGAGGTTAAAGAGAGGAGTGAGACGTTAAAGAGAGGAGTGAGACATTAAAGAGAGGAGTGAGACATTAAAGAGAGGAGTGAGAGGTTAAAGAGAAGAGTGAGAGGTTAAAGAGAGGAGTGAGAGGTTAAAGAGAGGAGTGAGACGTTAAAGAGAGGAGTGAGACATTAAAGAGAGGAGTGAGAGGTTAAAGAGAAGAGTGAGAGGTTAAAGAGAGGAGTGAGAGGTTAAAGAGAGGAGTGAGACATTAAAGAGAGGAGTGAGAGGTTAAAGAGAGGAGTGAGACGTTAAAGAGAGGAGTGAGACATTAAAGAGAGGAGTGAGAGGTTAAAGAGAAGAGTAGGAGGTTAAAGAGAGGAGTGACACATGAAAAAGAGGAGTGAGAGGTTAAAAAGAGTGATATATAGTGACACAGAGTCGTGGTAGAGTGAGTCAGGAGAAAGGATATCTTACGCTCCAGGTTTGGGGTCCTCGGCGTCCGGGTCCCGGCTCGGCTGTCGGGTAAAACGTGATTTAAACTCGATGGCTAAACCTGTTTCTACACTCCTCTGGACAGGGAGTCTCACAACCTTTTTCTTCTTCTCTTCCTCTAGATAAATGAAGGGGGGGAGAAGAAGAAGAAGAAGAAGAAGAAGAAGAAGAAGAAGATGTGAATATGAGCTGGTAACTCTGCGTGCTTCCTACATGTTTTCATGGCTCAGCTGTTTTGTTGCTTCCTGTCAAACTCTAAACATAGAGGTTTATTTTAACCCGAACCATGATGTTTTCTGAACCTAAACAAGTAGGTTTGTTGCCTAGACTTAAACAAGTAGGTTTGTTGCCTAGACTTAAAGTAGGTTTGTTGCCTAGACTTAAAGTAGGTTTGTTGCCTAGACTTAAACAAGTAGGTTTGTTGCCTAGACTTAAACAAGTAGGTTTGTTGACTAGACTTAAACAAGTAGGTTTGATTTCTAGACTTAAACAAGTAGGTTTGATTTCTAGACTTAAACAAGTAGGTTTGTTGCCTAGACTTAAACAAGTAGGTTTGTTGCCTAGACTTAAACAAGTAGGTTTGTTGCCTAGACTTAAACAAGTAGGTTTGTTGACTAGACTTAAACAAGTAGGTTTGTTTTCTAGACTTAATCAAGTAGGTTTGATGTCTAGACTTAATCAAGTAGGTTTGTTGTCTAGACTTAATCAAGTAGGTTTGTTGTCTAGACTTAATCAAGTAGGTTTGATTTCTAAACCTAAACAAGTAGGTTTGTTGTCTTAACCTAAACAAGTAGGTTTGTTGTCTTAACCTAAACAAGTAGGTTTGTTGTCTTAACCTAAACAAGTAGGTTTGTTGTCTTAACCTAAACAAGTAGGTTTGTTGTCTTAACCTAAACAAGTAGGTTTGTTGTCTTAACCTAAACAAGTAGGTTTGTTGTCTAAACCTAAACAAGTAGGTTTGTTGTCTAAACTTAAACAAGTAGGTTTGTTGTCTTAACCTAAACAAGTAGGTTTGTTGTCTTAACCTAAACAAGTAGGTTTGTTGTCTTAACCTAAACAAGTAGGTTTGTTGTCTTAACCTAAACAAGTAGGTTTGTTGTCTAAACCTAAACAAGTAGGTTTGTTGTCTAAACTTAAACAAGTAGGTTTGTTGTCTAGACTTAAACAAGTAGGTTTGTTGCCTGAACTTAATCAAGTAGGTTTGTTGCCTGAACTTAAACAAGTAGGTTTGATTTCTAGACTTAAACAAGTAGGTTTGTTGCCTAGACTTAAACAAGTAGGTTTGTTGCCTAGACTTAAACAAGTAGGTTTGTTGACTAGACTTAAACAAGTAGGTTTGTTTTCTAGACTTAATCAAGTAGGTTTGATGTCTAGACTTAATCAAGTAGGTTTGTTGTCTAGACTTAATCAAGTAGGTTTGTTGTCTAGACTTAATCAAGTAGGTTTGATTTCTAAACCTAAACAAGTAGGTTTGTTGTCTTAACCTAAACAAGTAGGTTTGTTGTCTTAACCTAAACAAGTAGGTTTGTTGTCTTAACCTAAACAAGTAGGTTTGTTGTCTTAACCTAAACAAGTAGGTTTGTTGTCTTAACCTAAACAAGTAGGTTTGTTGTCTAAACCTAAACAAGTAGGTTTGTTGTCTAAACCTAAACAAGTAGGTTTGTTGTCTAAACTTAAACAAGTAGGTTTGTTGTCTTAACCTAAACAAGTAGGTTTGTTGTCTTAACCTAAACAAGTAGGTTTGTTGTCTTAACCTAAACAAGTAGGTTTGTTGTCTTAACCTAAACAAGTAGGTTTGTTGTCTTAACCTAAACAAGTAGGTTTGTTGTCTAAACCTAAACAAGTAGGTTTGTTGTCTAAACTTAAACAAGTAGGTTTGTTGTCTAAACTTAAACAAGTAGGTTTGTTGTCTAGACTTAAACAAGTAGGTTTGTTGCCTGAACTTAATCAAGTAGGTTTGTTGCCTGAACTTAAACAAGTAGGTTTGTTTTCTAGACTTAATCAAGTAGGTTTGTTGTCTAAACGTAAACAAGGCTTGTTGTCTAAACGTAAACAAGCAGGTTTGTTGTCTAAACGTAAACAAGCAGGTACGTTGGACAGTATCCATTCAGTCTCCATGATGAGTGTGGATGGAGACGTTGAATGGAGAGGTCTGGACTCACCTTCAGGGTTTAACTGGGAAGCGCTCTGACTCTTCTTTCCCAGTCCCACCATTCCCATCATCTTTGCTCCGAAGCTCGAGCGTCGCTTCTTGTCATCATCGTCATCGTCATTTCTCCCCAACGAACAAATCTCTCCTCCGACGCTGGACGACTTTGTGAGAGGAGCTCCAGCGGCCGGTGCTGCCCTGCAGGAAGGGGGAGGAGCAAACACACCTGTGAAACCTGTGAAGTGTGTGTGTGTGTGGGGGGGGGGGGCTGCACTACTGTTGCTTACTTACTTTGAAGGCTCAGGCTCCACCTCCTCTGCTTCCTCCACTGATTCGCTCTTCTGCAGCGTGGCTGTGCCCTCTTCTGCCACCGCTACTTCCTGTGTTACCTCTGACCCCGCCCCCAACTCCACCGATTGGCCCTCTAGAGCCTCTGCCCGACTGCTGTTGCCAATGAGAGGAGAATAGAGCAGCATGCGGACGAAACATGCCGCAAGAAACGGAATGATGGAGAGCAAAAACATTCTGACATAACAGAAACAGGAGCATGCTAACAAGCAACATGCTAACTAAAAACATGGTATTCAAATAACAAGATGCTAACATGCTAACTTAAAAAATGGTATTCAAATAACAAGATGCTAACATGCTAACTAAAAATATGTTATTCAAATAACAAGATGCTAACCTGTTAACTAAAACATGCTGGAGGATAAGCAATGCATCATGGGATGTATGGGTTTCTTTAGCTGACGGTACAAGTGTGAGTTAACAGTAATATCTAAACTTAAACAAGTAATCTTAATTTTATATATATTAAATACAAATATGTAATAAACTTTACTCTGATTGGTTGCTGGTCTCACCTGATCCTCGTGACCAACACATCGCTGACATCACTGTCTGATGACTTAAAAGACAGACTGTCCCTCATCTGGAGACACAGAGGACAGGACAACAGGTGAGCGGGTGTATGACATCATCAGTGATGTAATACTGATGTCACTCTGCTCTCACCTTTGATGGATCCTTCGTCACAGCTGCAGTGACAGAAGAGGACAGTTTGTTTATAACATCACACTGATGACGTCATAGTTCTGGTTTAGCAGAGTTATGTCACAGTATGATCGTCTGACATCATCACTGATAACTTCCTCCACTTTCAGCAACAGAAGCCATTCAAACATAAAAACTAACAAATTGTATTTTTTGGGCATGAACCAATGAGACGACTAAAAGTCATCCAAGCTAGTCCTTCAGCTTCGTCTTTCAGCGTCTTCAGGTAAGACTGAAGAAGCTGACACTCGTGGCTGCATTTTCAAAAATAAAAGCCCCACCATGGTAACAGAAGCTTATCGGGGGGGGCCTACACATAGCTGCATTTTCAAAATAAAAGACCCTAGATAGTAATTTGATACAATTTTAAGCTTTTGATATTTTCCTACAGTTGCAGTAAATAAGACAACATCTTCAAAAAATCTTCAACTTCCTCTAACAGTTTAGCTTCCAACGTTTCTAGTAATGAACTATTTTAATGCAGTTCAACAACCAACTCTTGCTCTTTTACATTTCAGTTCCCAGGTTTGTCAGCAGTGCGTCTTCTAGTTTTTACCTTGTTCTTCATCAACAGAGTAACGATGATGTCACCAGAAAGAGCAACATGTAAAACATCTTATTTCTGTTAACAGCATGAGCTGAGACATGAAGTTTAAATACTGAAGACAGAATCTCTACCTTCTCTGCTCAGTGGTAGCTCCTCCCCTTCACATTACAACAGTGGACGGATGGATGGAACACAAAAGAAAGACAAGAAACGATTCACAAATACTTCAAGTCACACAAACCAGGAAACGAGGGATGAACCCGTGGATGGTTCACGTAGCACCACTGAGCTGGCTCACGTAGCACCACTGAGCTAGGTCACGTAGCACCACTGAGCTAACGTTACAGCTCAGCCGAGGAATGGAAGGCTGCTACTTCACTAGCTTCTTTCAAATGCCAGCTGCTGACTGGTGTTTGGTTGAATTTTTCTTCCTGTTTATTTATTAAAGATATTGTTGTTATCATTCTTTAAATATCCACACTCTTGTTTATAATGTGGGACAATGATGGATGAATAGATGATAAATTGGTGAAGGGATCAACTAACCCAACGAGGATAAACGGATTACTGAGACTAATTACTCCCGTTAATCACTAATGTGTCACATAACTAAGGCGGGAGGAGCTACCTGTCTGGGGGTGGGGGTGGCTAACAGTTGGTGCCATACCATTGGCTGTTTTGTTCAGCTGGTCCTCCCATGTGACCTCTGCATCATGGTAAAGAGAGAGATGATTGGTCAGACTCTTAACTGAACCTTCTGATATCAAACCAGTTAAACCAGCAAGAACTCTGAGCATGTCTACATACACACCGAGACAACAATCAGATCCACCTGAGATTCTGATTTACCTTTTCTGGTCCCTCCAGGTGTCGTTGGGCGTCGGTCTGGATCTGACATGGATAGGTGGGATGTGATGACATCATGATGATGTAACAAAGATGAACACAGGAACCAATGAACCAATGAATGAACCAACCAATGAATGAACTAATGAATGAATCGATGAATGAATGAACCAATGAATGAATGAACCAATGAATGAATGAATGAGAGAGCATGTCTGACACACACAGATCTGTCTGTGAGTCACTAGCTACTGGTTCTAATGGTTCTACACTGACATTGTTTACACACACCTGTGATGGACTCACCTGGAGTCTGTGGGGGAGGGGCAGGTTCAGGTGGTGGCAGTGATTGGACTACAGGAGTCGCAGCAGGTACAGGTAGAGGTCCAGGAGCTGGAGGCGAGGCTTGGGCAGGTGTTGGAGTCGCAGCAGGTACAGGTAGAGGAGCTGGAGGAGGGGCTTGGGCAGGTGTTGGAGTCGAAGCAGGTACTGGTAGAGGCCCAGGAGCTGGAGGCGGGGCTTGGATAGGTGATGGAGTTGAAGCAGGTACTGGTAGAGGTACAGGAGCTGGAGGCGGGGCTTGGACTGGTGTTGGAGTCGAAGCAGGTACGGGTAGAGTTCCAGGAGCTAGGGGTGGGGCCTGGACTTGTAGCAGAGCTGGGGGCGGAGCTGGTGCTACTACCGGTGTGTGGGGGGGGGCGGTTCCTGGAGGATGTGGGGCTTGTATTCGTATCAGAGGAGGCGGTGGATGATTGGCAGGGGGTGGGGCTTGTTTATGGACAGGGGGAGGGGCAACTGTTCCAATTGGTGATCCTGTGGTGGGTGTGGTCAAAACTGATGGACAGCAAAAGAAAAAAAAGATGATCAGACAGACGAATGAAAACAAACCATGAAATAGTAGTACCTGAACCTGGAAGTTAAATAACCACCTTTACCTGAGAAAGGTAAACTAATAAAACAGGGGGGGGTCAAATCCACCACATTCAGGTGGAGGTTCTTGGAGGATCGCCCAGACAGAGCTGGAGGACTTTGCAAGGGTAAAAGACCTATGTGCTACTTTTCTTAGCCTGCTAATCACTGGGACCAGGACCAGGACCAGGAAGAATACAAGGTTGCAGCCAACCACCTTGTCCAATCAGGGCCTTAAACAACGAGGAGAGGAAGTACCCAGATATCTGCTGGCTGCATCAGGAACCACAAGAATTGTCTGTTGCCATTTCCTAAAAGGTATCGAACGTACGTACTTCTGTCTGAAGCTCCTTTGGGTGGGACGAAAGGCAGCTGGCGTCCTTGACGGCCAAAGACCGGAGATCCTGTCGGACTCGCCTGGGTCGATCCGCCTTGAGGGTTCGACCTGTTGGAAGAAAATCCAGCAGGACTTAAACTACCAACCTGACAGGAGGGAAGCAAGGCAGCGGCTGCAAGGTCAGGGGTCAAAGTGGTCGTAGTCATAGTAACAGACGATGAAGGAAGATGTTCATGGAGACTTGTGCTTCAGCTATGCTACGCTAGTTGTTTCTGAAGACCTGCTAACATCCTCTACACCTGTCCACTGTCTTTTTACCTGAGAGGTTCCTCGTCGTAGGTGTCAGGTTCGTAGGGGAAGTCGGGAATGAAGCCCTGACTGAAGAGCAGAAACATATCAGAACTCCAAACCCACCTGCACCTTGAGGGGGGGTCCTACTGGTCTCTACAGGTGTGCCCTTTATGGGGACACACCTGTATAGACCACGCCCCCTTTTAACTCTGACCCCGACAGAATAAAAGTTCTCACCTGTAGTCCTCACAGCTTCCGTTAATCATGTGTTTTGTCCAGAGAGTTTGGTTCGGACCGTTTAAATATCTTACACACAGAAAAACACACATGTACATGAGAATGTGATGACAACTACTAATACTACAAGTACTACTACTGTGAGTATTTCTACTACAGTTGCAATACCTGTCGTCAAAATCCAGTGAGGTGGCAATGGACGCTCTCCTCAGAGCCCTCCTGAATATACAGAGACAACCAGTGAGACCAGTACTACAAACTGTGCTACAACCAGTACCAGAACGATAACCTGTTCTATATCTAGTAAAAACAGTAGTATAACCAGTTCTACAACTAGTTCTAAAACTAAATCCAGTACTTCAATCACCAATTAAACCAGCAATAAAACCAGTAGTAAAAAAGTACTGAAAAACAACATTCTATGACTAAAAACAGAAGTACAACCAGTAGCACAAGTAGAATATAACCAGTACCAAAACCAGTTGTATGACCCTTACCACTACAAATAAAAAAAACATGACTAAAACCAGTATTTAAACCAGTACTACAACCAGTACTATAACTAGGGGTGCAACAGATCACAAACCTCACGGTTCGGTTCACGGTTTTTGAGTCACGGTTCGGATCATTTTTCAGATCAGCAAAGAAAAAGGGAGAAAAACATAACTTTGCTTTCCATTTATTAATTAAAGAACTTCAAGAACACTTGAAGCAAAGAACTTTGGGCTATAGTCTTACATACAAACAAAAATATTGAAGATGTCCAATTTGAAACAAAATTAAATAAATAATAGATAAAATTGAAGCAGCAAGCAGCATTGATCGGGCCCTCGCATATTAATGCACGTCGAGGGTACTGGCAAGACTTTGGGTGACGCGGCCATGCATTTCTGTGACCATCATACACTGCGTGCACGAGTTAAACGGTGTTTCCTCTGTCGACCAATGGCGTAGCCAGTTCATTTTGCCAGGTCTTAAGCCTTGAATGTTTTGAGTGTACCTCCGAATACAATCATAACTGTCATCCTGTAAAAATTGACAAAAACTGAATGTGTGTGAACGCGCTTCAGTGTTGGTAACACAACAGATTGTCAAAGTAAATGCAGGTCGTTTGTTTGTGCAGGTAGCTCTGACAATTACTGCTGAGTGACTCAACGCTGGAAGAGTCGAGGAGAAATAGGAGAATGTAGTTCCATGTGAAAAAAAAAAATCTTTTTATAAAGAAATAAGTTTAAGCCAAAAAGTGAGCCAATGTAGAATAATCTATCATACAAATTAGTCTGGGTGCAGTTTGATTTTATTAAACAAACTTTACGTTGCATGAAATTACTTTACATTACGGCCTGTTCCAAAACGAACAAAAACAATTCAATTTACTATTAATGAAAACTCCACGTACAAGCGCGATTTGGAAACCTTTTTTATCCAATTTCTACTCTTCAAACATCTTAGTTTGCACATATTTAGATCAGAGAAGTCTTTTTCTCATGGTGTGCCCACGAACCCTTTCAATAAGTTCAGTGTTTGGGCCGCTGTAATTATAGAATCCTGCTTACGTCCGTGGTTGCCAGTAGGTGGCGCTATGACTATGAGTTAATATTGGCATGCAGAAGTCCTAAAGTCATGACAGTCATCAAGCATGTCAAGTTTGGGACAGTTTTGACAAAGTAGTCGAGTTACAACAGCTTGATGGATGATGTCGAACGATGTCAAATGTCCGCGACACCAAGTCCATGTTGTTCGATGAAACCTCAAGCTTTTAGTAACTTTTAATCACTAAGGTCTTTAGATTGTTGTGACCAAATTCTAAGCTGATCTGATTAATTCCCTAGGAGGAGTTCGTTAAAGTACAGCACCTGGAAATGGAAAAAAAACCACGAGAAATTCATACAAAATTAAAAATGGCTGACTTCAGGTTGGGTTTAGAGCATTATCCCAAGATACTTATTTTTAAGTTTAGATGTGATACATCTGCTTATAAAATTTCATACATTTAGGTGAAACGTACTGCGAGGGCTGCATTGTCAAAATTTCAAAGGGGGCGCTATCGAGCCGACTTGCAACTCTGAAGCATTAAAATCACATCAGATAACTACATTCAGGATTTTAAATGTGTGTGCCATGATTGGTTATGTTTTGAGTATTTTTAGCCCCTGAAAAACACATTTATTTTTCATGGCGAAGAATGCGTCGCCACGGCAATGGCCTTTCACGAAACAACAAACTTTGAGTACCTTTTAATCACAAAGGTCTTTAGATTGTTCTGACCAAATTTGAAGTTGATCTGATTATTGCCCTAGGAGGAGTTCGTTAAAGTACAGCGCCTGGAAATGGCAAAAATAACACTAGAAATTCATACAAAATTAAAAATGGCTGACTTCCGGTTGGATTTAGGGCATGGCTTTTATTTAAGTCCAAATGTGATACATGTTCCTACAAAATTTTGTAAATCTATGTGAAACGTATAGCGAGGGCTGCTTTGTAAAAATGTTGTAGGGGGCGCTATTGAGCCGATTTGCCACTCTGAACCAATAAAATCATATTATATAACTAAATGTTGTGCTTTAAATCTGTGTGCCAAGTTTGCTTATGTTTCGAGCATTTTTAGCCTCTCAAAAACACCTTCGTTTTTCATAGCGAAGACTGCGTCGCCATGGCAACGGCGTTCCACGAAACATCAAAAGCTTCATAAACTGGCATTATGAACTTCTTATATTTGTGTGGAACTGATCTGATTTACCTACTAAGAGACACAAGCCAAAGTATAAAGACTTTAACTTCCTGTTATCAGTAGGGTTGGGTACCGAAACCCGGTGCTAATATGGCACCGGTTCCTATACGACCGGTACCTACCGGACCGAAACGCAACGCAGATTTCGGTGCTTCCTTTCGGTGCCTGAGCCGATTGAAATACTTTTTTACACTACTCTGATGACTCCATCCTGGCAGCAGGTAACGATAGCCTCGGTCCTCCGCTCCTCACTCATAGTATTATTACAACCGGACGAGCCGTGCGCGCTTAGAAACAAACCCCTCCATCATTCTGGCGAAGCTTCGGCCATGATTTATTAAAAAAACCGAGAACGAGATCTGTCAAACGGCTGGCAGGCTACTGACTTCCTCCATCGACATCCGGGTACTTAGCGCTGCCGCTCATAAGCACAACATCCACAGGACACGAAACCTTCTTCTTCTTCTTCTTCGAGGTGTAGTGGCGGTTGGTGCGACGAATTGCCGCATCAGCGCCACCAACTGGTAAAATAAAATAAGTCAGGAGAGGTGTCGTATTTTGCCAGAGAAGGCAAATATGCTCATATTTCTGCAAAATAATTGCTGAAGTTTGAAGCTGTAGTGTGTGTACAGAGTGTGTGCGTTTTGTATATAATTATATTTATAGTATACTTGAAACAGTTAATATATTGTTCAATTTGAAGAAAAAAGTATCGGTTCAGGCACCGTTTAGGCACCAGTATCGTTTTAAAAGTATCGTTTTAGCACCGGTATCGGAAAAAACCCAAACGATACCCATCCCTAGTTATCAGTAGGTGGTGCTATGACTATGATTCCAAATTGGCCTGCAGATGTCTTCAGGCCTGGAGTCTAATCAAACATGTCAAATCTGGTAAAGATCTGATGATGTGGAGTCGAGTTACATCAGTTTATTTGTTCATGGTGAAGGATTGAAATTTGCCGAGCCGCCACGTTGCCGCCCTTCAACAACTTCTTACAATCTTCACAATGAAGCATTATCAAGGTCTTAAGACTTTTCTGACACAATTTGAGAGGGATCTGATTAATCTGTGAGGAGCAGGATGTGAAAGTACACAACCTATAACTTCCAGTTGCCACTAGGTGTAGCTAATGCTATGATTCTAAATTGTCATATAGATGTGTTCAGGGTCAGGATGTTATGACATATGAGAGATTTGGAGCAGATTAGACAATGTACGGCCGAGTTACAACAACTTCCTGTTTTGTGGCGAATGGTGTTTTTTTGACGCCACGGACACATAGTTCGATAACTTTTTGATCTTTGAGTAACTTTTCACTGCCAAGGTCTCAAGAAGATACTGACCGAATCTGAAGTCAATCAGGTTAAATCTCAAGGAGGAGTTTGTTAAAGTATGACGCCTTCAAATGGCGATCGGTGATCCGTTACACCACTAACTATAACCAGTACTACAACCGGTATTCAAACCAGTACTACAACTAGTATTAAAACCAGTTGCATGACTATTACACAACAAATACAAAAAACATTACTACAACCAGTATTTAAACCAGTATTTAAACCAGTACTAAAACCAGTACTAAAACCAGTACTATAACCGGTGTTCAAAGCAGTACTATAACCGGTGTTCAAACCAGTACTACAACAAGTACTGCAACCAGTGTTCAAACCAGTGTATTTTACCGGTCCAGCAGTATCAGGGATATGTTTTAATTAATTAATTAGTCATAAATACTTATTATTTACATATTTATTTTTGCTGATTGGCTGGTTTGAAGACTGTCTGCTGATTGGTCTCCAGGTGACCCAGGTGTTTATCATAGTTACCTTTCCAGGCTGCTGTACTGGCCGGCATCAGAGTATGCTCGGCTCAGTTTGGAGCCTCGCAGCAAACGCACAGCGTCCTCACGGTACAACGGGTACAGAGGGTTACCACTGGCAACCGGAGGTCAGGGGGTCAGGGGTGAAGGTGTTGGGGGTCAGAGGGTAGTGAAGGTCAGAGTGTGAGGAGAAAGTGACAGGAGTGAAATGAAGGTGAGGCCTTTAAGGAGGCTCAGTCTCTCATTGGTTGACACACAGCTGGTTACCTGAGAGGAGGCGGTTGGCTCGGCGACCGTGACCTCATCCTGACCACATCGGATCGAAGGAAATGATTGGACGACATCTCCTGCTCCGACATTGAGAGGGCGGAGTCCCGTCCATTCAGTCTGTAGTCTGGAGATAAACAGAGCGGGAGTTGAACCATGGACACTGAACCATGGACACTGGACCATGGACACTGAACCATGGACACTGAACCATGGACCCTGAACCATGGACCCTGAACCATGGACACTTAACTATGGACACTGACAGACAGTCTGGCTCTGAGGGCTTGGTCACACAGACGTTTGAATTTCATTTTGACATCTTCTGGGCTGAGTTGCAGTGCATGATGGGACATGAAGTTCACCTGATATCACCCCGATGCCGTCTTCACAGTCTGAAAACTCACTGTCACTGATCCTCTGAAACCCTGCAGAAAGAGAGACAGGATGTTTAGGCCTGGAAGCAGCTCCTCATAATCCTCCACTTGAGGGTCCAGGGTCCTGAAACTCCTCAAGGACTCCTGAAACCCCCTTAACCACAGAATCCTTTTAGAAGACGAGTAATAATACTCTGTCTGTATATATATATATAATATTTTATTTTATTTTTAGTTATTGTGGATTTTTTTTTACTTAGTTGATGTTCTTTACTGTTTATTACTTATTTATAATACTTGCTGCTTTTGTTTCTTTTTTACCATGTACCTTGTTTGCACTGTTCACTATGCTGCTGTGATCCTGTAAATGTCCCCACTGCGGGACTAATAAAGGATTATCTTATATTATCTTATCTTCTCTAGGAACCTACAGAACTCCTCCAAGGATTTATGGACCACTGAAAACTTCTTAAAGAACCTTGAAATCCCACCTGGGAAAACCTTAAAGACAACAAACCATTAGGAATGCTAGTGACCTAAGAACCCTGTTACAACGTGAGGCACTTTCCAACAACCCACAAGGATCTCTTGAAGGACCTGTGAGACTCTATAAAGGACCGTCTCAAGGACATTTAGAACTTCTTCATTTACAGCTGGAACATTCTCAAGGACCTGTGTAATCCTCTTGAAAAGTCCTGGGACAATCTTGAAGACAACTGATAACCCCTTGAGGAAACCAAGAGAGATCATGAGGATTCACTTAGACAAGGACAAGAACCAATCCTGGAACCCCTGTCAAGAACATGAACTCCTATCAACCTCTCAAATAGTACTGAGGTGGTCTTGAACCCTTTGGTATACTTGGATCTTTTTGAAGATTCGTATCTTTTGTTTTTATATCGACCTATTAAAATCTAAAATTGCTCGAACAGCCTCCAGAATCTCCACAACGACTTCTAGAACCTGTCAAACTCTATCAAGGACCCCTGAGAATCTCTCCAGGAAATCCAGAACCACTTCATATAAGAGGACTGGCTCAGCCTCTCAAAGCCTCCTGATCGGATGTTCCTTACAGTTTTGCAGATTGGAACCATCAGAACTCCCAACAAACAAAGAAACAGCAGAATCAATCAGTCCAGTTTATCTTCAGACATCAAAGTCAGCTGACCCTTGTGAGGGACAGGGGGCGTGGCCTGATCTCAGATTTGAGAGTACATGAAGTAAAAACATCTGTTTAATAAATCTACTGATGTTTTACATTCTGAATGATTCACAGTTCAGTAGCAACACACACACACACACAGTTAACTGTTGTTACCTGAGTTATAGTAAAGACGTTTGTCTGCAAAGCATCATGGGAGAAAAGTTTAAAAAAAAATCAACAACAGAAGAATAAAAAACAAACCACAGGAATGTGTGTGTGAGTGTGTGTGTGTGTCTCACTCTGCAGCCCCCTGCTGGACGGACTGTCTTCAGGCTGCAGTCCTCTCCTCTGCAGGTACGGGGAGGTGCTGGGCAGCTCAGAGGAAACATCATGAAGTTTGTACCAATGAGGCTGATCGTCCAACAGAGCAGAGTCCAGCTCTATCAGGACCTGGACCCAGAGACACAGAGACACAGAGACAGAGAGACACAGAGACAAGAGACGAGAGACACAGAAACACAGAGACAAGAGACGAGAGACACAAAGACACAGAGACACACATAGACACAAAGACAAAAAGACAGAGAGAGAGAGACAGACACAAAGACACAGAGACAGAGACACAGAGGAGAAAACAGACATGAGGACGGATACTTTGAGTCCCTCCTGATCAGACTGAGCTCTTTGCAGATCTTTATGAAGGAGGAGGAGAAGAAGAAGTCCTCCATCATAAATAACAGAGACAGCTGAGATGATTAAACTTAGGACACTATTTAAGAAGAGACAGGTGGAACATATCGGTTTCTATGTTCCCCGTGTCTTCTGACCTCTCCCAGGAACTGGCTCTCCTCCTCCCGAACTCGGGCCTGATCCCAGACCGTCAGCTCCAACATCCGGTCTCTGAACTCCTGTCGGGGGACCGGAGAGTACATGAAGGTCTGGTTCCACCGAGGTTCCACCGATTTCTTTACCGTCTTTGTTCTGCGCTTACTCTTATCACTGTAAAGATAGGAGACAGTCCCTCTACTGGTTACACAGAACCAAGCAGGAGGTTCTGCAGGTTCTACAACAGAACCACAAGGATCAGCAGATGAACCAGAGAACTCTGGGCCTCATCACCAATATCTGCCTAAGTTAGTCCCTGAATCGGTTCTGGAGACGGAGAACTGTCCTGAATAAAGTTAGTGATGTTTTGTAACCAGCAGATCGACCATCAGTGATAACTGATCATAAATATGTTGGAATAATGTAACAAACAAAGTTCTACACATTCACTTCCAGAAGCAACACTGACCCTCCTCCATGTTCTAAGGATCACCTAGACCACAGACGGGTTCTAGTTCTACCTTCTGTCTGGCAGGAAGCAGATCTTAACGTAGGGGTTCCTGGGTCGGCCGTCGTCTCGGACAGGAAGTGCTTTGGCTCCGAGGACCGTGACGATCAGCTGATGACCCACTTTATCATACCATAGCTTCACCTGGAACACACAGGGTTCATATCAGGACAGCAGCAGCATCTATAGAACCTCACACAGGGTTCATATCAGGACAGCAGCAGCATCTACAGAACCTCACACAGGGTTCATCTCAGGACAGCAGCAGGATCTACAGAACCTCACACAGGGTTCATATCAGGACAGCAGCAGCATCTACAGAACCTAACACAGCTGTACTGGTAACGGATTAGAGGCTACTGGTTATTGACTATTGGCTACTGGTAACGGATTAGAGGCTACTGGTAACTGCTTCCTGTTCAACACTATAACTATAAAACTCCTCTCTAAAGCTACAGTTACCTGAATTCGGGGAACCAGAGGACGCCTGATACCACTCTGAAACACACACATCAAAATGAAACATCTGTTTGAAACATCTGTTTGCAGCTGATTGCTGTGGACTGTGCCGTGTGGTGGTGCATACATGCTGGGTAAACTTACAGACACCCTCCCGGAGAGAACGCTGGGGCTCATGGGAGACGTGACAGAGATGAACGGAGCAACTTTCTGAGAGTTGAAGGAACTGGAACCTGAACACAGAACATCGAGAAGACGCCAAGAAATCGCTGTATTCTTACAGACTTATTTAAATTTCTCCTTTAACATTTTGTGTTTTGTGCTCCATTACTTTTATTCAAACTGTTGGTGTGACTCTTTCAGCCTTTTTCAGTCTCTTTTGTGGTGGTTTTGAGTCTCTGTGATCGTTTTGTGGTGGTTTTGTGTCTCTTTGTGGTGGTTTTGTGTCCCTTTGTGGTGGTTTTGTGTCTCTTTCTGGTGGTTTTGTGTCTCTTTATGGTGGTTTTATGTCTCTTTATGGTGGTTTTATGTCTCTTTATGGTGGTTATGTTGAATAATAAACTTACTGGAGTCCAGCTGGACATGGGAGCTTTCCGCTGCTTTTAAAACATCTCTGAAAAAAAAAAATCACAAATAGTAATCTGTTAAAAACGGAACAGAATTTCAGGTTCTCTGTGGACTAAAAGCTATGTGAGAAAATAAGAAAACATATAGTTTGTGGTGTGTTGTGCTGCATCTTTATGTCTAAATGGAAAGTTATTTAAGTATATCAGGAAAACACACAGCTCCACGTGACATAATATAACATGTAAAATGATCATGGCCAAGTAAAAAACTGTAATTATACATAATGTTCTCTGTGATCCACATCAAGCTTACTGAGCGTGTTGGAGAGTCTCCTTTAAGTATTTCACTAAGGAACCGGGTCACTGAGTCACAGGGTTCATATTAAGGAACATTGTTCGACTCATGGACCTGTGACCTACCCAATAGGTCGGGACACCACCAGCTCCACCTGTGGTTCTGGTTTGGAGTCCAGGATAATATTGTAAACTTCATTAAATGTGGCTCCCTGGAGAAGCCGACCATTCCACTCCAGAACCTGATCACCTGAGAGAAGACATCTGTGAGAACGTTTCTGTTGTTATGGCGACAAAAACAACCAGAACACTACAGTACAAGGGTTAGCTTAGCACAAAGACTGCTAGCACGAGGAAACAGACATATTTTACAAAGAAAAAAGAAACAATAATATGAGACAAACACAAAGTAACAGTTTAAACTGACAAATGAAGGAAGAATAATATAATGATAATTATATTAGATTCATAACATAAAGCTTCATCCAGAGCTCCATAGATGTGACTATAACTTTTAATGAATGTGAAAAATAATTACAAAAACCACCACAGCAAACGTAAAGTAACACAACACGTCCAGTCCACATTAGCTTGATGAATTCCCGAAGTTAAGGAGGCCCAAGCTGGTCCAAGCTGCTTCAGAACACGATTCCTTTTCCATCACCTGCTTCCGGGATCAGCACACCTCCAGCAAGGCCTTGTCCTCCAAGAAAGCTCCGTGTATCCAGCCGGTTCATGGATCCTTGCTGCTCCGATTTAGTTTAGTCTTCGTCAACTATTTCTTATTTTGAGCGTAACAGGTCCAGAAACTGAATCATACTTTCGGTAACTTCATTAAACACTCTCACTCCTCTCTTTGTTCTCCTCCATGCAGCTTTAGTTAGTTGATTAGTTTTCCCCTTCCCCCTTCCCCCAGGTGTGTCTGATTTATAGCCTCTTTACCTGTCAGGTTGGAAAAGGGCTATTCCATGCATTTCTGTTCTGCTATAGGCTCTATAATGGTGATGTTAGATTGATGCTAGATGAGAGGATATCTAGTGGTTTAGTGTTCTAGTGGATCTATAAATGTAAAGGTGATGTTAGACTGATGTTAGATGAGAGGATATCTAGTGGTTTAGTGTTCTAGTGGCTCTATAAATGTAAAGGTGATGTTAGATTGATGTTAGATGAGAGGATATCTAGTGGTTTAGTGTTCTAGTGGCTCTATAAATGTAAAGGTGATGTTAGATTGATGTTAGATGAGAGGATATCTAGTGGTTTAGTGTTCTAGTGGCTCTATAAATGTAAAGGTGATGTTAGATTGATGTTAGATGAGAGGATATCTAGTGGTTTAGTGTTCTAGTGGCTCTATAAATGTAAAGGTGATGTTAGATTGATGCTCGATTGCTGCTTGTGTGTTTTTTATCATCTCAGTGAAAAAAGACTAAACACCAACAAATATGGAAGCAGAAAAGTTAGTTTGAAAGAAAGATGAATCTTTTGTTGACTTTTGGAAACGTTTGAATCACAGGATTCAGAAACAATCCTACAGACTGATTCTACAAACAGTATAATACTAATAATATTAGTAACCTGATCTTTATCAAACTGGATTAAGATATGAAAGTAATTATTAAAGCCCATTCATTTTTCATTTGTTCCCAGGTCTGTTTCACACTGCCGGGGTTACAGCTGAAAGAGTTATTCTAAAATATTCTCAGGTGTGTGTGTGTGTGTGTGTGTGTGTGTTTACCTGGTCTCAGGTGTCCCACAGTGTCAGCCAAACTTCCTTTCTTCACCTTCGTGATGAACGCACAGAGACGACCAGACTCCATCACCTTCCCCCCGACCACCTGACAACAAACTGACCATCAGCAAGGCACTAAAATGAAGAAGAAGAAGTAAAAGAAGGAGAAGAAGGAGAAGAAGAAGAAGGACAAGAATGAGGAGATAAAAAAAGAAGGAGAAGGAGAAGAAGGAAAAGTAGTAGAAGAAGAAGGACAAGAAGGACAAGAATGAGAAAGAGATAAAAAAAGAAGGAGAAGGAGAAGAAGAAGAAGAAGAACTTCACCTTGAGTCCCAGCAGGGATCCCATATCCGCGGCAACTGTCCCATCCTTCATCCTCTTATTCAGCAGAATTCGACCAATCAGACACTCTCCATCTTTGGACTGTTGCCATGTGACCGGCTGCTGATGAACAATAAACACAAGCGGTCATTTGACAGTTCAGTCCAATCATACGTTTATACGAGTGGATACTAAGAGGACAGTTGTTCGCCTGGTGAACACGGTGACAAAGTTTCTGTTTTCTGGGCATCGACCCAACAATAAAGAATAAATATTAAACCTTAAACATTAGACATTAGACATAAACCTCCATGGATCAAATATTCATCATAGAAAGAGTCATAATGCCGTCTGAGGCGTCCTGTCAACAGTTTTACGGACGTCTCTTTGACAGAGGTCCAATCAGTCGGACAAGTGGGGGACAGACAGGATGGAGGATAGACATGATGGAGGATAGACATGATGGGGGACAGACAGGATGGAGGACAGACATGATGGGGGACAGACAGGATGGAGGACAGACATGATGGGGGACAGACATGATGGGGACAGACATGATGGGGGACAGACAGGATGAGGGTACGGACAGGATGGGGGTGGGGTTAGATGGATCAATAGAAGGGGTGGGGCTTAGATTGATCAATGGGCGGGGCTTAGTCCTACCATGGACAGTGGCGCAGGCTCGCTGTGCCAGGAACCACGATCCCACCGTTGGCCGTCCATGTCTCCTAGAAGGAAAGAGAGGAGGTCAGAGGGTTCTAGTGAAAGAATAATAAAAGAGGAACTAAATGGTTCTCAGAGACACTCTGCTGGTCCAGACATGAGAGTTTGCACCAGAGGGACGGTCATGGTTTTGTTTCCAACACTATGTCAAGGACCCACATGCAACACTCACACAATCCACCAATCATTTACCTCAAGGTCGTGGACTTTGGTTCTGGTTTAGCATGGTGGGGAACGCACACACACATACACAACCTTTCCTGAACCTTCTGCTGGGTTCTGAATCTTCAGAAGGGTTCTGAACCTTCAGAAGGATTCTGAGTCTTTAGTAGGGTTCTGAACCTTCAGCTGGGTTCTGAACCTTCAGAAGGGTTCTGAGTCTTTAGGAGGGTTCTGAACCTTCAGATGGGTTCTGAATCTTCAGCTGGGTTCTGAGTCTTTTAGGACAGTTCTGAACCTTTAGCTGGGAGTTCTGAACCTTCAGAAGGGTTTTGAGTCTTTAGGAGGATTCTGAACCTTCAGCTGGGTTCTGAGTCTTCAGCTGGGTTCTGAGTCTTTAGGAGGGTTCTGAACCTTCAGATGGATTCTGAACCTTCAGAAGGGTTTTGAGTCTTTAGGAGGGTTCTGAACCTTCAGCTGGGTTTTGAGTCTTTAGGAGGGTTCTGAACCTTCAGATGGGTTCTGAACCTTCAGAAGGGTTTTGAGTCTTTAGGAGGGTTCTGAACCTTCAGCTGGGTTTTGAGTCTTTAGGAGAGTTCTGAACCTTCAGATGGGTTCTGAACCTTCAGAAGGGTTCTGGGTCTTTAGGAGGATTCTGAGACCTCAGCTGGGTTCTGAACCTCAGTGAGTCCAAAGTGAGTTTATACAGAAGTTAGCATACCTTACTGGTCGCTATGGCAACGGTACACATAAAATGGCGCCACTCTGAACATGTGACCTCATTCTGTTTCTATGGAAACACCATGTCGTCTGTAATCCGTCTTTACACACAAGCAGCTTTAGACACACACACACAGACAGACACACACACAGACACTGCAGCCTACTTACAGGTCTGTCTGAGCGCCATTAAGTATGAAGAGGAGGATGAAGAGGTGAACGTACACACTCCTCACAGTGTTGGTGGGTGTTGTTTGTCCTGAGTTCTGTCTGCAGGCTGTAGAGCCGTTCAACCTTTCTGTAATGAGATTTACTGATTCTAAACTTTGATCCCATCCTGCTGTCTGTCGCTTATTGTTAGCATAATGCTCAGCTAGCTTCCTACTCACTGCACACTTATTAAACTGCTGTTAGCCTATTAGCATGTTGTTAGCTTACTGTTAGCCTGTTACGAGCCTGCTGTTTGCCTGTTATTAACCTGTTGTTAGCTTGAACTGTGACTTGGCATGTAGATAGTTTGGAAGTCTAAAAGTGATCTGGTTGGTCAAACAGTAAACTAGATGCTGGTGGACGTTGGCTAGTTGTTGTCATTATTACAGTGCTGATCCCGCCCCTCTCCTCCTGCATCACTACCAGATCTGAGCCACAGAAATCCAGCAGATCACCATGAAATCCAGCAGATCACCATGAAATCTCCAGACCTCCTGATCAACGGAGGATCCTGTAGTTGCTGTGATGTTGCTCGTCAGGTGTGCAGACCCGTTGTTGTCTGGTTGGTCAACAGGTGAGTTCCTCCAGCAGTCTCTGTTTTCACAGTGACTCCTGAGCCAAGCTTGTTAATCAAAACTCTCTTATTTTAATCCAATTGAGCAGTAGTAGAGGCGGTGATTCGGAGGTGGTGTTCTAGTCTGGATCACATTATCAGACGGGATCTCCAGGATCCTCCACGGTTCTTTGGACCTGGGCCGATCCGGTTTGATGGTGAGATGAATATTCTCCTGGTTCTTGTTACTCTCCGGATGTCTTAAGGGCAGCAGCAGAAAGTCTGAGCTGCTCCGTCACCTCCCAACCTGAGAGGAGGCACAAGAACCCTCTGAGCCAATCAGAGCAGCTTATCTCTGACCAGGTGACTTCTGGCCCAATGACAGGAAGGCAGCAGATTAACTTGTTAACATGACGCCGAATGTCTTGATAGACGACCTGCAACATGTTGAGCAACTGCAACATGTTCAGCAACTGTAACTAACAGCAACATGTTCAGCAACTGTAACAGCAACATGTTCAGCAACTGTAACATGTTGAGCAACTGCAATATGTTGAGCAACTGTAACTGCAACATGTTCAGCAACTGCAACTGCAACATGTTCAGCAACTGTAACTAACAGCAACATGTTCAGCAACTGTAACATGTTGAGCAACTGCAACATGTTGACCAACTGTAACTGCAACAAGTTCAGCAACTGCAACTAACGGCAACATGTTGGGCAACTGTAACAGCAACATGTTCAGCAACTGTAACTAACAGCAACATGTTAAGCAGCTGTAGAAGACGTGCAGGGAAACACAGAGCTCAGCTGTAAGAGGATTATTATGCTGAGCTAATTATTGCCAGAGAGAGAACACAAAGTCACTGTGGTGTTGGGAAAACGTGAGGAACCTGAGGAACGTTTGTCCTATTTGTGTCATGTAATATAATATAACAACACAGTAAGATGAAAGCTCTCTACTCTGCATGTAGCCACCTAGCATCTTTTAGCTAACACTTAGCATGTAGCCGCCAAGCCTCATTTAGCTTGCAGTTAGTATGTAACCACTTAGATATGCATGCAGGAAGTCAATTCTACCATCCCCCTTCAGCACAAAGCCCCACAAGAAACAGAAGATGGCCGTCAACTGATGTAAACACACACTAAATCTAATAAGCAGGGAACACAGTGGTTGGCTCCTCTAGTGTCTTTGTTTAAAACTAAAAAGAAACAATTATACAAAAAGGAACCTTTACACAAACATTTGATAGAACATGCAATGTAAAAGTAATGATCTATCTTTCGAGACCACCGTCCCCTCCAGCAGATAACACATGTTTAACCATTATCTCACACACCTTTGATTTAATGCTATGACCTAAAAACAATACATCATGTTTCTACAAGTTCACTCTTAAAATCATGCTTTTAAACATATTTAAAACAGGAAAGAAAAAGAGCCTCCCAAATCAGTCACCAAACAAAGGCTGGCCTTGAGGCTGATCAGCTGCTCTCTCAGGTTTGTCTGAGTTCAGGAGGAAAGGTGAACCTCCCACCCCATTGTATGGTATGCCCCCTGTTGCCTGGGTCCTAATGGTAGGTTGCCTGTTACCTGCCCGCAGTATTTGAACGCGAAAAAAGGCGCGTTCGATATGCGGATCCGCCTGGTGTCCGCAGTGAGTCCGCTGTTTGACGGTGCCCGTATCCTGTGCATATGGCCGAACTGAGTGCGACAGTACGGCGGATCCGCCCTGGAGTCGCCTGCTATTTGGGTAGTGACAGTTTACATCAACAGAACGAGAAGCAACAACAACAAGTGAAAACAACAACAGTAAGAACGTCGTCTGACCTCTCAGAGCTCCATTAAAACATGTTCCTTCATTAGCAAGAATACACATTGTAGTTTATTTTCATAAAGAAAGATATGAAGTCATTCATAACACATGGAACAAAGTTCTTCATTAAACCACAGCTCCCAGTAACGTTCAGGTTGGACTCAGCTGATCTGGAGTCAGTCTCCCTCATTGAATCAGACTGAAGGTTAAAAGTCTACAGACCTGCAACAAGTCATCGATAAATAAATCAAACAATCAGCAACTATTTTAATAATTGATTACAAAAGACTCTTAAACTGAATTTCGGACTCTTTTACAGACCAAACCAAAATATTTTTATTTGTTATTATTATAACAAATAGAAATATTCTATATATCTATATATAAATATTTACAATACAATACGTTGAATATCTTTGTCAGGCGGTTTGTAGTCAGTGACAATGTGAACTGGAAGTCTCTTCCTAATGAGTCAGATCTGAACCGCTCACAGCTTCACTTCCTGTCTCAGTGGCAGCGTGTTGCATCATGTGCCGCCTCATGTTCGATACCTGCGTGAAGTTCTTTTCACAGACGGAGCAGCTGAAGGGTTTCTCTCGGGTCTCTCCCGTGTGCTGAGCCATGTGGCGCTTCAGGTTCCCTCCTTGTGTGAATCTGATGCTGCAGACGGAGCAGCTGAAGGGTTTCTCTCCCGAATGAGTTCTCAGGTGTTTCTTCAGAGCTCCGCTTGCAGCGAAGCCTTTAGCGCAAACGGAGCAGCTAAACGGTTTCTCTCCCGTGTGAATTCTCATGTGAGCCTTCAGGTTGTGCTTGTGATGGAATGTGTTCCCACACTGGCGGCACCGAAATGGTTTCTCTCCCACTTCCACCGAGTTCTCCTCCACTTGGCTCTCGTCGAGCTCGGACTGCTCGCTGCCACACTTGTGTCGTCTGAACCCTGAAAGCCACGTGAACTTTTTGTCACAGATGTTGCAACTGAACTGTTTCTGTCCCGTGTGGACGGCCGTGTGCTGAGTCATGTGAACCTTTTGTGTGAAACCTTTGGCACAGAAGGGGCAGCTGAACGGTCTCTCTCCGGTGTGAAGCCTCTCGTGAGTCTTCAGATTCACCATCCGGCCAAATCTCTTCCCGCACTGAGAGCAGCTAAACGGTTTCTCTCCGGTGTGACTTGTCATGTGACCCAGCAGCGACCTCTTACAGCCGAATGTTTTCCCACAGTGAGAGCAGCTGAATGGTCTCTCTCCGGTGTGGATCCTTACGTGAGTCTGCAGATGTTCCTTTCGGCCAAATATTTTCCCGCAGTCGGAGCAGCTGAATGATTTCTTAACGGTATTACATCCTGAGTTTAAACCCGACTGAGGTTCTCTGCTCTCCGTCCCGTCAACATCACTGAACTCATCCTTGAATTCAGAGTCTCCAATCTCCTCATCAGTATCTGGTTCTGGATGTCTATCTGGATCTGAGTTCCTGTCTGGTTCTGGTCCTCCACAGTCCTCTCCATCAGCTTCTGTTTCCATCTGTTCAGTTTGTCTTTGATGAAGCTGTGAGGACTGAGCTTCCTCTTCATCGTCTTCACTCTTCACAGGAGTGAATGTGAACTTGGTGATATCAGCCTCCGCCAGACCTTGAAGCTGCTCTCCCTCCCGACCAGTCCAAAGTTCGTGGCTCTGAGACGATTCACAGCCACATTTGTGTCTCTTGAGCTGATAAAGCCACGTGAACCTCTTGTCACAGACTCTGCAGCTGAACCGGTTCTCCTTGATGTGGACGGACATGTGTTGTGTCAGATGTCCTCCGTGTTTGAAGCTTTTACCGCAAACGGAGCAGCCGAACGGTCTCTCTCCGGTGTGAATCCTCCTGTGGATGTTCAGATTGTCCTTGCGGCTGAATGTCTTCCCACACTCTGAACAGCTGAATGATTTGTCTCCGGTGTCCGTCCCTCTGCTGTCCTCAGAGGGTCTCTGAGAGGACTCCGGGACACACTGATGACTCTTGAGCTGAGTGTACCAGGTGAATCTTTCTTCACAGAAACGACAGCTGAAGCGTTTCTCTCCTGTGTGGACAGACATGTGATATGTCAGATTGACTTTTTGAGTAAAACTTCTGCCGCAGAAGGAGCAGCTGAAGGGTTTCTCTCCGGTGTGAGTCCTCATGTGGATCTTCAGATGAGGGCTGCGGCCAAATATTTTGCCACATTCAGAGCAGCTGTATGTTTTCTTTTTACATCTCAGATCATCGACGGGGACTTCAACGATCTTCAGTGACTTTAAAACCAACTCAGGTTCTCTGTTCTCCGTCCGATCGTCATCACTGACTTCGGTCTTAAACTCTGAGGAGTCAGAAGGATACGAGTTCCAGACTGGTTCCTCCTGACTGGTCCAGAGTTCCTCCTGGTCCTCTTTAATGTGTGGGGGCTCTGGCTCCTCCTGGCCCAGAATGGAGCTCCACTCCTGCTGCTGAACCTCTTCTTTATCCTCCAACAGCTGCTGGATGTCTGCAGGAAACAGGAAACACACATTTCATCAAGGTCAGTCCACCATCAAGGTCAGTCCACCTGAAATGAGACTCCGGGACTAGAACCACCTACAGATGAACTGCAACCTCCTAAAGGAAAACTAGAACCACCTAAAGGACCCGATGAATCTGTTCTCTAAATAAAGAACAAATGAACCAGGTTCTCTTGAACATCCACGTTGTTCCTACCTGAACCTTCTTCTTCTTCATCGTCTTCACTCTTCACAGGAGTGAATATGAACTTGGTGATATCAGCCTCCTCCAGACCTTGAAGCTGTTCTCCCTCCTGACTGGTCCAGAGTTCCTCCTGTTCCTCTTTAATGTGTGGGGGCTCTGGATCCTCCTGGTCCTCTTTAATGTGTGGGGGCTCTGGGTCCTCCTGGTCCAGACTGGAGCTCCACTCCTGCTGCTCTTCTTTAACCACCAACAGCTGCTGGACGTCTGCAGGAAACAGGAAACACACATTCTGAACCTTTTAGTTGTCAGAAATGTTACTTTTCTAGTTCTACATACTTATTATTTAAACAGTGTGTGTAAATGGCCACCTGTGTCCACATATACAGTATTTAAGGGAACCATATCACAATTGGAATATATACATTTTCTGGGATTTTGTATATCTAGAATAGAGGACATGCAATGGTTAATAGTCTTATAGTATGAAGAGATGAAACTTAAATTGTTGTGCAATGGTTGCAATACAAAGTGGGAAAGAGCAAAATTATGAAGAGTGTAAATTAACAAAATATAAAAAGAAAAAAGAATATTTCGCTCTACAAATCTTAAAGTTTTCACATAATGATTTTTTCAGACTCAACCAACTTTTATATTGTATTTAATTACTTGTTTATCGTTTACAGCTGCAGGAAACAGACACATCACTGAGTACTTTAATATTTAATATATATATATATTAGTGCTGGGCAAGTTAACGCGTTATTATCGCATTAACGCATTAATTAATTAACGCCGACAATTATTTTATAGCGCGTTAACGCATTTTTTTATTTTGAAAGTTCGTTGCTCACTGGCAGCGGTGGAGGAATGGAGACTACTGGACATCGCTGCGGTAAAGTCAGCAGACACTCAGATCTCCGTGGTCAACTCAGCAGACACTTACACTTCAGTGCACCTATATGCTGACATTCACGGTAAACGCATTCAAACAGCACAGATCGGGAGCGAGCGAAGGACTTTGAAAGTCAGCGGAAAGATTAATGTGAGACAACATCCGGTTTCTTCAGAAGAACATCCGGTTTTCAGAATAAGATGCCAACAAAGTATGAATTATATTCACATTAAGTATAAAACATGCTGCATCTCGTAAGTTAAAGGGAAAATACACATAAATTGTGGGTAAAGTGTCTTTATTCTTTGATCGCTGGGTCACCTTCATCACCTCTGAGTTACAGCATCATAGTGATGAAGAGTAGAGCTGCATCACATGCTCTGACTGTCATGAAGACACAACACACACATGTAGATGAAAGGTGTGAAACATGTTCCTGTTGCACAGCAGTGGAACGTTTCACACACACACACTGAGCACAGATAGTGAAGAGATAGAACTGCTGCTGTGTGAAGAGAACACTGCTGCTAACAACAACCTGATGTGTTTAAAGTGTTTACACACAATGTTATTCACCTTTAGTTCATAGAGCAGCACTTTAAAATAAAAGTGCACAATACACTACTTTTGAATTCATTAGTGAACTTTGAGCATAACAATGAGATTAATCTCGATTAAAAATTGTAATCGTTGCCCAGCACTAATATATAGGTATATATAGTAATATATTATATTAATATTAATATATATATATTAATATATATATATATATAATACAAATAAAAATATAATACATATATATATTTATCGTAGGAGGAATGCATGAAATAGAATGAAAACAGACACATTAGTACTACTTTAATATTAATAATTTCCCTGACAGTGTTTGAATTCATTAAATGTTAAAACAATAATAACTATAATAATAATATATAATATAGTATAAATATAATAACTATAATAATAATATATAATATATAATAATATAAAATAATACAATATATATAATAATATAGTATATAATAATATATATGATATACTATATTATTATATAATATATTAATATAATATAGTATATAATAGTATAATATAGTATATAGTAATATATATATTATATAATATATAATGAATAACCCAAACAGCCACAACATAAACCAGCTCCTCCTCATTAAAGCTAACGTTAGCTTAGCAACATTAGCTGAGCAGTAAACAAGAGAGAAAGCCAACCTGTTATTTTTCGCGGCTTCATTTCGTGTAGCGGCCGTTTCCGGTATCGGTCTCCGCTCCGTTAACCTACCGGAAGTCTCCCGGTTAGTTTCTTATCCCGTTATTTAGAGACAGATGACGGTTGTAGATATATCTATCTATCTAGCTATCTAACGGTTCACCGACCGAGCAGCTGGTGGAGCGGCTGACATGGACACGAGCACATCCGGGGAAGAACAAATTTCTAAATAAAACGCTCACTGATTACTGACCGGTCACGTTGTGTAGTTTCTGATATTAAAATGAATTTATTGTAGTTTCTCTTACTGTAGCTACGATTATAATGCATTGCATCGTGACTTATTCAAATACGTTTACATTTATTTCACTCATTAAAATTTGTTGTATTGAACAATTCTTATTGTGAAGGCCTGCAACGTTGGACCGGAAGCTCTAACACAAGATGGCGTTCAGTTTAGAAAATGTCTGATGTTCATTTCTTTAATTTTAGTTAATTTATTGTTGCTGCGTCGTCTGAAACTAATAATGAATATATTATAAATATTTATATTATAATAAATAAAATCTGATAAATCCCAAACTCTAAATAAATTATTATTAGAAATAAAATCTAATATATCATAAACTAATTATAAATGATTATTACTATTAATACAATTATATTTAAAACATTAAAATGTTTAATATGTAAAGGATAATTATTGATCTGTGATTGGCTGGTATTTTATTACTTCACCGAATGAAACTAGATAAAAACTAGTGCTGGGCAAGTTAACGCGTTATTATCGCGTTAACGCATTCATTAATTAACGCCTACAATTATTTTATAGCGCGTTAACGCATTTTTTTTATTTTGAAAGTCCGTTGCTCACTGGCAGCTGTGGAGGAAGTCTTCAGACTACGTTGATGCAGCGTGTGGGAGAAGTAGAGATAAACTAAAGCAACACAAGCTAACAGATGCTACAGAGAAGTGGAGACAAACTGCAGGTTAGTGTTGTGGAAGATGTTGCTCTGAGGAACGTTCTCAAGATGCGCAGATCGGGCTTTGAAAGTTAGCGGCAAGATTAACGTGAGACAACATCCGGTTTTCAGAATAAGATGCCAACAAAGTATGAATTATATTCACATTAAGTCTAAAACATGCTGCATCTCGTGAGTTAAAGGGAAAATACACAAATTGTGCGTAAAGTGTCTTTATTCTTATGTTGATGAACAGTAGAGCTGGGTCACCATCATCACCTCTGAGTTACAGCATCATAGTGATGAAGAGTAGAGCTGCATCACATGCTCTGACTGTCATGAAGACACAACACACACATGTAGATGAAACGTGTGAAACATGTTGTTCCTGTTGCACAGCAGTGGAACGTTTCATAGTCACACACTGAGCACAGATAGTGAAGAGATAGAACTGCTGCTGTGTGAAGAGAACACTGCTGCTAACAACAACCTGATGTGTTTAAAGTGTTTACAAACCAAATGTTATTCACCTTTGTTCATAGAGCAGTACTTTCAAAATAAAAGTTAAAATTAATTTAGAATTAATTATTGAACTTTGCCATAACAATGAGATTAATCGCGATTAAAAAATGTAATCGTTGCCCAGCACTAATAAAAACACGAGAACAGGAAGTGATGTCACACTGTTGCACTGCTGTGACTGTTATTATTTATCTGGATAATTTGTTTCATACAGAAATCAAACAACCAAAAATGTGAATATTACAACTGATAATAAATATATAATAGAAATATAACAGTATTCAAAATAAGTCAGAGATGTGACTAAAGAACAGAAGAAGAGTTATAGTTAATACATCAAATTAAATCTGTAAACTACATCTGAACACGAACGTTTCTTTATAACCAAAGATCATAAAAACTAATGAAGGAAGCTTCGTCACGATGAGGGTCTTCATCCCGTTGTCTGTTTTAAACTTCACTAATAAATCACTTTGTTATAAGAAGTTACAAAATCCCGTTATAAAGTGAATTTATTACCTGCACAACTTTCCATGAAAGTGAAAACCAGGTTCTTGGATTAAGCTGTGGAAGTCCTCCAGTGATGACGTCTGTAGTGATGACTCAGCTTCTCTTTGTGACGTGGAATAGAACACCGAGTAACATCACAAACAGCGTCTAAAATACAGCTCATAACAACAGTCAACACGCCGTCACCAGAAGTCATAAGTGCATCTCCTTTTTTAAACAACCATCTAAGAGCATAAACCAGATCAGAAGTACAGAAACAAACTAGTATGAATACAGTAAGTGGTGAGTGGAAGGCTCAGGGTAGTACTTCTTGAAGAGGTGAGTCTTCAGCCTGATGAAAGATGGGCAGCGACTCTGCTGTCCTGACGTCAGTGGGGAGTTCATTCCACCACTGTGGGGCCAGGACAGAAAACAGCCGCGACCGGGTCGATCGGCCGCAGGGACCTCTGAGCGACGGGGGAGCCGATCACCCCGAGGCAGCAGAGCGAAGTGGTCGGGCGGGGGTGTAGGGCTTGACCATGGCCTGGAGATAGGAAGGAGCTGTTCCTTTCACTGCCCTGTAGGCTAGCACCAGAGTCTTAAACTGGATGCGAGCTCTTACAGGGAGCCAGTGTAGAGAACGGAGAAGGGAAGTTGTGTGGGAGAACTTGGGGCGATTGAACACCAGGCGAGCTGCAGCTTTCTGGACAAGCTCCAGAGGTCTGATGGCCGACGCCGGGGCTCCGGCAAGTAGTGAGTTGCAGTAGTCCAGGCGGGAGATGACAAGAGCCTGGATGAGCACCTGCGCCGTCTCATCAGTGAGGAAGGGGCGAATCCTCCTGATGTTGTAGAGCAGGAATCTGCAGGAGCGTGTAACCGATGCAATGTTTGCTGAGGACGACAGTTGGTCATCCAGGGTCACACCCAGGTTCCTCGCAGTCCGAGTTGGCGTCACCACGGTATCATCAATGGTGATGGACAGGTCTCGGTGCAGGGAGGAGGTTGTTCTCCATTATTAATATTAATCACGACGATTATTGCTGCTGTCAGATCTGAAAGATCTGAGAATTTAAACCACAGGAAGTAAAAACATGGAGTTTCTTCTTCACCTCAAATTATCAACATGATTCTACAAACATGTTATGATTCAGACATGAACACACCTGTGTGTGTGTGTGTGTGTGTGTGATATTCGATGCTGATCACAGATCAATATATAAATGGATCATGGGACTCTGGATCCTGGACTTGAAACCTGTCTGAACAGTAAACTGTGTTCTGGTCAGAAGAAATAAATAAAATGTATAAATAAATATTCAGTCGAAATATGAGATCAGTGTTAATTCTTTTTAATATCTGATCCTGGAAATGTTACATGAACAACAAATCTGTAGGAGGAGAGCTAACGGAGAGCTAACGTTAACGTAAGCTAGTAAACGTTTAACTAGTTATGGTTAGCTGTTAGCAGTCGGTTAGCAGAGCAACATTTGTCTTGATCAGACATTTTTGACATAATTTATTCCCATCACGTTGCTCACATTAATCAAAGTGACCAGCTCGTCTATCGACAGCACGAAGCTAACAGCTAACGGAGGTTACATTCAGATCCAATATGGTGCGTTCAAGCTCTACTCAGTGAAACAGTAGAAGGTAAATTATCACGCTCTCATGATGTCACACATGTATCTTCATGTACCTTCTTGTAAAATGTAGTTTTCAGTGAGAAACTTGAACAAATCCGGTTGTTTGAAGATGTTTCCACAATAATATAAAATAAACATGAGAGATAAATTTAAGCTGTTAACTTCCTGACACTCCAAATTGATTAATATACAGAAATAAAACTACTAATGCCCCTAAAATGTTTAATCAAAGCGTATTTTTCAATAATTACAATAATTTATTTCTGTGTTTTTCTGCAAATCATCACTAAAGATGACCACAAAGTTAAAGTATAACATTTTGTTCAAATCTCTGTTGATATTATTTATTATTTTAAAGACCCACATTTTCCATTTCGGACACCTAGGTTGGATAAAGAAGCCGTCCATGTCCAGAAGTGTCAATTTCACTTCACATCCCACAATGCATAGCTCTGCTGGCTACAGGAGCCCGTTTAGCACAAACCTGCAGTTCAGATTCCGATGGGGGTTGGAACCATAAACTAAATGAACCTCCTCAGAATCACAACGTTCAGCACGTCTAAACGGGTACCAAGGGTTCTGCTTTCAGACCTGGTCTGACGTCTGGACCTGATGGGTCCTGACAAAGTCTCGGGTTAAGATCCAGAAACGGGACTTGTTACTGTCGATGACCTTCCTCAGCAGCCATCGAAATACATCTGTACCGGACCAACTGGACTTGTGATCTGATCTCAGGTTTTTGACTTCATTGATGTTGTGTTCTACATCATCAATGAATGTATTTCTGATCATTTCGATCACTTCATCTATAACAGTCAGGTTCTGAGCCCCCGACATGAAAAGCTTTGTGAACATGGCTGCACGTCTTCTGACTGGAGGACCATCACGATGTGTTCAAAGGTTCAATTTCCTGTTCTACTTTGGTTGAATGGGAATCTGCGTCAGCCCCGCCACCTTCGGCCTCCCGACCGTCGGCCCCGCCACCTTCGGCCTCCCGACCGTCGGCCCCGCCACCTTCGGCCTCCCGACCGTCGGCCCCGCCACCTTCGGCCTCCCGACCGTCGGCCCCGCCACCTTCGGCCTCCCGACCGTCGGCCCCGCCACCGTGCAGCTTCATGTGCCTCTTCAGATGTCCTGTAACAGTAAAACATTTCCCGCAGACAGAGCAGCTGAATGGTTTCTCTCCGGTGTGGACCCTCATGTGGATCTTCAGGCTCCCCTTCTGGGCACAGCTTTTCCCGCACACGTTGCAGCTGAAGGGTTTCTCCCCCGTGTGGACCCTCATGTGCTTGGTCAAGTCTCCTTTTTCGGCACAGCACTTCCCACAGAAGGGACAGCTGAAGGGTTTCTCTCCCGTGTGGACCCTCATGTGTTTCTTCAGGTCTGTTTTCTGAGCACACCCTTTGCCACAGATGGAGCAGCTGAAGGGTTTCTCCCCCGTGTGGTACTTCATGTGTCTGTTGAGGTGTTCTTTCACGTGAAAGCTTTTGCTACACAGCGAGCAGGTGAAGGGTTTCTCTCCGGTGTGGATCCTCATGTGTCGGGTCATGTTCCCTCGTCCGCTGAAGTTCTTCCCACAGAACAAGCAGCTGTACGGCTGCTCTCCGGTGTGACACCTCATGTGAGCCGTCAACGAGCCGCTGTCTTTGAACGTCTTATCACAGCCGGTACACGGAAACGGCCTCTCGCCCGTGTGGTCTCTGACGTGTCTGTTCAAGTTGCCCTTCAGGCTAAAACTTTTCCCACAATAGGAGCATGGAAACGGTCTCTCTTTGGCTGAAGAGCCGACGTCGCTCTCAGAGACTTCGCTGTGTTTCTGAGCCTCGACACCCGACTGGGCTTCATTGGTTTGTGACCAATCAGAGTCGTCGGTTTCAGAAGAGTGCAGAGAATCGTCTTCATTAACTGGTTGTAAATGTGGATCTGAGTTCCATGCTGGTTCTGGTCCTTCACAGTCCTCTCCATCAGCTTCTGTTTCCATCTGTTCAGTTTGTCTTTGATGAAGCTGTGAGGACTGAGCTTCCTCTTCATCATCTTCACTCTTCACAGGAGTGAATGAGAACTTGGTGATATCAGCCTCCTCCAGACCTTGAAGCTGCTCTCCCTCCTGACTGGTCCAGAGTTCCTCCTGTTCCTCTTTAATGTGTGGGGGCTCAGGGTCCTCCTGGTCCAGACTGGAGCTCCACTCCTGCTGCTCTTTATCCTCCAACAGCTGCTGGACGTCTGCAGGAAACAGGAAACACACACAGTGTTAATGTTCTACTAGCTGCTGCACCGACACCGTGCTGCTTTGGGCCGTTTAGAAGCTGCAGGATGGAAACGAGGTCGGCTTCCACTTCAAACAAAATCAGAAGCAAAACAAAATGCTGAAGCTTGAGCTATTATTGAAGTGAAACGCTAATACTAAAGCTTAAAGATAATGCTAATACTGGAGCTAATGCTGAAGCTAAAAGTTTATAGTAAAGCTAATGTTATAACTGGAGCTAAAGCTGATTCTGAAGCTAAAGCAACACTGAAGCTATGGCTAATACTGAAGCTAAAGCTAATACTTAGGCTAAAAGATAATGCGAACACTGAAGTTAAAGCTATTTCTGGACCTAAAGCAAATACTGGAGCTAAAGCTCATACTGTAACTTAATCTAATAATGCAGCTAGATAGATAATACATGAAGCTAAAGTATTAGCTTTGTATTAATTGTGTTGCATTAACGGTTAAAAATGTGTGGTGTAGTATTAGCTTCGTAGTATTAATGATTTATAATTAGCAATGAAGTATAAGTTTTGTATTATTAGCGGTGCAATATTAGCTTTGTGGAATACGTTTTGTAGTATCAGTAGTGTAATACCGGTTTCGCTGTATTAAAGGCTTAAAATTAGCAGTGTAGTATTAGTTTAGTAGCATTAGTTTTGTAGTATTAGTGGTTTAAAATTAGGGGTGAAGTATTAGTTTTGTAGTATTTATGGAATAGTATGTTGTGGCAATTTATCATATAGTTATTTTAGATATAACTTGTATTGCTTAAACCTAATCCCAGTCTAAAAGAGTCTAGACCCACAGCTAGAAGTTAAAAGAGCCAGAGAAAGTAAATTCAGTACGTTAACTAGTTGTCAACCGATTCAGTAACTACACAGTGAAATATTACAGAGAAAACATGAGGACAGACTTAGGACAGTAGCAGGTCCACAAACGCAGGCATAAGCTCTTTATTATGTTTGATAACCAACCAATGAAAATTAAAACATAGAAGAAACAAAAGTACACGGACCTGAAGACCAGCGGGAGGTTCTAACATTTGTCTCGTATGAGTGACGTGAGTCACTGAAGGGGGGAATGTGGGAGAAAAATGTATGTGTCTTGAAATATATTTGTGTAAAATCAATCATATCCATAATTTGAAATGTATCCATGTATATTCACATTCATACTGTGAGATTGTGTCATTGTCATATGTTCTTCACGTCACTGAGACAGGGAGCCCGAGTGAAGATAAAGGGGGGAGGACGCAGATAAACAAGCAGGGCAAGATTTCTAACGGAGGGGAAGAACTGGAGCCGGTCGCTGTGACGGAATCAGGAGAAGACGAGTGATGAAGGAGACTGAGGTTAATCAAAAAAACCTCTGTTATGACTTGTCCGAGGTACACAGTGTAACTCGTCTAGGTGACATTAGCTTCGTAGTATTAGTGGTTTCGAATTAGAGTGACGTATAAACTTTGTAGTATTAGTGGTATAGTATTGGCTTTGTAGTATTAGTGGTATAGTATTAGCTTTGTAGTATTAGTGGTGTAGTATTAACTTTGTAGTATTAGTGGTATAGTATTGGCTTTGTAGTATTTGTGGTATAGTATTGGCTTTGTAGTATTAGTGGTATAGTATTGGCTTTGTAGTATTAGTGGTATAGTATTGGCTTTGTAGTATTAGTGGTATAGTATTGGCTTTGTAGTATTAGTGGTATAGTATTGGCTTTGTAGTATTAGTGGTATAGTATTGGCTTTGTAGTATTAGTGGTATAGTATTGGCTTTGTAGTATTAGTGGTATAGTATTGGCTTTGTAGTATTAGTGGTATAGTATTAGCTTTGTAGTATTAGTGGTATAGTATTGGCTTTGTAGTATTAGTGGTATAGTATTGGCTTTGTAGTATTAGTGGTATAGTATTGGCTTTGTAGTATTAGTGGTACAGTATTGGCTTTGTAGTATTAGTGGTACAGTATTAGCTTTGTAGTATTAGTGGTACAGTATTAACTTTTTAGTATTAGTGGTACAGTATTAACTTTGTAGTATTAGTGGTACAGTATTAGCTTTGTAGTATTAGTGGTACAGTATTAGCTTTGTAGTATTAGTGTAGTATTAGCTTTGTAGTATTACCACATCTCCCATGATTTGTGGTTGTTAGCAGCTAACAGAGTTAGTTTGTTATTTAATATTAATAATTATCTGTTTTGGTCTTCAGTGTGTCTCAGAGATTTGACACAATGTTTCCGTTCAGGAGAAATGTTAGCTAATCGTACGCTAGCGTTAGCTAACTCTAGCTAACGCTAGCATGTCTCCGGGCCTCTCCTCAGGACCCACCTGCTCGGTGCAGCTTGACTTCCGGCTTCAGCACGGCATCGAGCAGCCTCTTCTGGCTCTGGATCTCCCGCTCTGACCGCTCAGCTCGGTCTTCGTACTCCGCCACGGTTTCCTCAAACAGACCGACAATCTCCTCCGCAGCCGCCGTTAGCCGCTCGGTGAGCAGCGCTCTCAGCGCCGGGATTTCAGCCGCTTCTTCTCCTTTTCCCACCCGCAGCAGAACGTCTTCGGCGGCGGCGCCGAGCCGCTCGTGTACCGACACCCGCAGCAGCCGCACGGCGCACATTTTGCTCCTTTTTCTGCGGACAAAGAGAGCCAGCGGGGCCGCGAACACACACACGGAGTTCCGCGTCAACGACGGTTCGCTTTGAGGAGAGCGAAGCAAACAGCGAACTCTGCTGGGCCGGAGGGTGAACGACAAGGAGTACTCTGATATGAAATTGAAATTCAATTTTATAATATTCGTCATTTACATATACACAGGTACATATACATGAAATGTAACTTCTGCATTTAACCCATCCCTAGCTTATTGGGAGCGGTTAGGGGTTTAGTGTCTTGCTCAGGCACACGACTGAGAGCAGCCAAAGATCGAACTGCCGACGTTGTGGTTGCCGGACGACCCTCTCTACCCAATGAGCTACGGCTGTCCCAATTATTGAAGTAGTAATATACACTTTATTTGGTGAACCTCATTCTGAGCTTCATGTTAAGATACAGTTACTCCATGGGGCTTTTATTTTGAAAGGGCGGGACTGGGTGGGTGAGAGAGGGGGAGAGACAGACAAAGAGACAGACAGAGAGAGACACAGAGAGAGTGTGTGTGTTGGAGAGGCTGACTGAAACGTTCCAGTTGTTAGGAGGTACCCATCGAACACAGTAAAGTGATTTTGAACAAAACTCCTGCCTCCTTTTCAAAATGAGAGAGATAAGACTCTGCCGAAATCTCTGATGTGTTTTTTATGTTTGTGGTGTTAAAAATGTGAGCTACAGAGCAATATACAAAACTGGTACCGTCTGCTTTCTTTGAGAAATGAGTGGTGAGGTTTAACATGGAGTCTAATCGAGCAGTTGGTTGGAGTTCATGTCGCTCTGCGGCTCTTTGAGCCAAATGTGTAAGTCTGTTGGATTCCATAGACACATGCGTGCGACCAGGTCAAAATGTCCTATCGTTTTGACCAACAATGGACCTGGAGCAATTTGATTGGAAAAATCACAGAATACTTTTTATGCTCCGCTCCACTCTGACCGTGATGTCATCACTCTAGCATGGAATGTTCCGTGCAATACACACCTATTATAAAATCTGAAACGGACCCCATATTTTCCTGAAACTTAACCTGTGACTTCATGAAAACTGTGCTAGCTATCAGAATGTCCCTTTGGCTCAATAAAGCCCAGCGTTTTTGTCTACGTTTTAAACTTCAAATCATTTTTCTACGTTAAAGTATGGCTCGTCAATATGGGCCCAAAAGTTAAGTGTTCAAGTGGATGGAGAAATTTTGCGCCGTTTTTCGGGAAAACCGCTGGGCAAATCTCTGAGAAAAGTCATAGCACACCATTCCCGATCAGGCCGCACGTTTTGATGTATTTTGCACAGGTGTTGGCAACGCTGTGTGATGAGACGCATGTCAAACTTTTATATGGGAGATAGAGAATAACACGAGTAATATTACTTGAAAATGCACTTCCTGCTGAAAATGCGTTGGAATGCTGAAAGCTGAAATGAATTGCAAAAACATTGCTGAAAATACAGAAATGGGAGACTACCCGTCTGAATGATGTTGAAGCCTGAAAGCATTTAAACTGCACTGCTGAAAACCCTTCTAGTTGAAATGTCTCACTATGGTGTCTGTAGCTGAAAGTATGAGAAAGAAGAAGGCTTTGAAAGTTGAAGAAGTTTAAGAGGATTTGAAGATTTTCTCCATAGAGATCCCATTAAAAAGAAAATTGCAAAAAGCTTAATAATTCAAAAGGTTTAAAGATTAGAAATATGAAAAGTCATATCAGCCCTCTCCTGAAGAGCTGAACATTTTGATATTCGAACGGTTTCTGTAGCTTAAAAAATGTCAGCAGTAGTGATATTTGTAGTAGTACTAGAAGTTGTAATTGTAGTAAAAGTATTATTAGTAGTAGAAGTATTAGTAGCATTAGAATAAGTACTAGTAGTAGCAGTAGTGATATTTGTAGTAGTACTAGAAGTTGTAATTGTAGTAAAAGTATTATTAGTAGTAGAAGTATTAGTAGCATTAGAATAAGTACTAGTAGTAGCAGTAGTGATATTTGTAGTAGTAGTAGTAGTAGTAGAAGTTGTAGTTGTAGAAGTATCATGAGAAGTATTAGTAATTAGAAGAAGTAGTAGTATCAGTCGTCGTAGTAATAGCTGTAGTAGTGGTCGTAGTATTTAATATAACAGTAGTAGTAGTTAGGGCTGGGCGGTATGACCAAAAATGTATATCACGGTATTTTGTAAGATTCTGGCGGTTTCACAGTATATCACGGTATTTCTTTTCCGCGTTTTCCGCCAGCGAGCGGTGAACAGCTGTTTGTGTGGCATGTCTTCCGTTCTGTCACTTCCTGTTTCCTTCACCTACATTCCCCTGGGTCCTAAGTCCCTCCCTGTACAGCTTCTTATCACCCTCTATGTACCAACGTACATTTATAACAAATACCACACATATTACGGTAATCAGCGTTGCATATGTGTCTGACCAAAATAGCTTTTGGTGTTGAGTCTTTGTTTATCCTGCATCGCTCTTTTCTGTTCTTTAAATGTAACGTTACTGGAGCGACAGAGCCTCTCCCATATAAATACATATACATACGTATACACATATACGTATACATACGTATACACATATACATATGTATACATATACACATATGTATACGTATACACATACGTATACATATACATATACATATACACATATACATACATATACACATATACACACGTATACATATACACATATACACACGTATACATATACACACGTACACATATACACATATACGTATACATATACACATATACATACATATACATACGTATACATATGCACACGTATACATATACATACGTATACATATACATACACACATACACACACGTATAACATATACATATACATACCTATACGTATACACATATACATACGTATACATATACACACGTATACGTATATATATACACACGTATACACATATACACACGTATACGTATATATATACACACGTATACACATATACACATATAGATACGTATACATATACACATATAGATACGTACACATATACACATATACATACGTATACATATACACACGTATACGTATATATATACACACGTATACACATATACACACGTATAGATACGTATACATATACACATATAGATACGTATACACATACACATATACATACGTATACACATATACACATGTATACATATACACACGTATACATATACACACATATACACACGTATACATATACACACGTATACGTATACATATACACACGTATACATATTCTCATATACATACGTATACACACGTATACATACGTATACACATATGCATACGTATACACACGTATACATACGTATACACATATGCATACGTATACACATGTATACGTATACATACGTATACATATACTCATATACATACGTATACACACGTATACATACGTATACACATACACATACGTATACACACGTATACATACGTATACACATAGACATATACATACGTATACATATACTCATATACATACGTATACATATACGTATACGTATACACATATACACACGTATACATATATACATATGCACACGTATACACATATACATATGCACACGTATACACATATACATACGTATACACATACACATACGTTACATTTACATGCGTATACATATACATACGTATACACATATACATACGTATACATACAGTATACATGCGTATACATGCGTATACATATACATACGTATACATAAGTATACATATACACTTATACATACGTATACATATACTCATATACATACGTATACCTATACACATATACACACGTATACGTATACACTGTGACGGCCCAGGGCCATCAGGAAGATTGGAGGCAGCTGGCCAACGCCTTCGCCCTACAAGACCTGCCCCATCCGGAGGAGGGGCGGGCTTCTTTTCCCTGACACCTGGTGTGCTACACGGAGTGTTTAGAGGGAGCAGTTACACCGTCTGGGATGCTGCGAGAATGCTCTCCTGTTGTGCACTTTGAACTGTCCCGACCTTTTTCTAATAAAGGTGGTTTCTTTATTTAGCACCGTGCCTGAGTTTTTGTTACGTTTTGTTGTGGTTCAAGAGCCAGACCATAACAACACATATACATACGTATACATATACACATATACATACGTATACATACGTATACGTATACACATATTCATACGTATACACATATACACACGTATACGTATACACACGCGTATACATATACATATACACATATACATACGTATACACATATACATACGTATACACACGTATACATATACATATGTATACATATACACATATACATACATATACACATATACATACGTATACATACATATACACATATACATACGTATACATACATATACACATATACATACGTATACATATACACATACGTATACATATACATACATATACATATGTATACATACGTATACATACACACATATACATACGTATAGATACGTATACATACACACACATACATACGTATACATATACACATATACATACGTATACATATACATACATATGTATACATATACATACATATACACATATACATACGTATACACACGTATACATATACATACGTATACATATACACATACGTATATATACACATACACATATACATACGTATATATACACATACGTATACATACACACATACATACGTAAACGTATGTATACATATACATACATATAGATACGTATACATACACACATATACATACACACATATACATACGTATACGTATACACATATACATATGTATACATATACACATATACATACGTATACACACTTATACATATACATACGTATACATATACACATATACATATACTCATATACATACGTATAATCATATAAACACGTATACACATACATACGTATACATATACATACGTATACATATACACATACACATACGTATACATATACACATACATATACATACGTATACATATGTATACGTATGTATACATATACACATATACATATGTATACATACGTATACATACACACATATACATACGTAAACGTACGTATACATATACACATATACATACGTATACATACGTATACATATACACATATACATACGTATACATATACATACATATACATATACACATACATATACATATATACATACGTATACACATATACATACATATACACACGTATACACATATACATATACATACATACGTATACACATATACATACGTATACATATACATACGTATACATACTTATACACAGTGGTGTATAAAGTTCTCAAAAGCCATACTTGAGTAAAAGTAAAGATACCTTACTGGAAAACTACTCCAGTAAAAGTAAAAAGTCACCTATTAGAATACTACTTGAGTAAAAGTCTTAAAGTATCTGATATTTATTGTACTTAAGTATCAAAAGTAATTGTCTGATATTAAATGTACTTAAGTATTGAAAGTAAAAGTACAAGTAAATGCTGTTAATAAAAAAGCAAAGGGTCAGAATTATGAAGTTTATTCTTTTAAGTGCTGTGGCACCATGACCAAGGACATGGAGCTGTGTTGACAATAATTGGGTTGGCTGTGATCCATCCAGGAGCAACAATGTTCAACATAACATATTGTACATAAGTATACTTTTGCATCTACTATGAACTTATCATCATAATTCTCCGAAAAGCAATATGACACTATGAAGGAGTTGTAACAGTGCGTTTATAAGTATGCTCATTCCGACTAGAGGATGTATAGGGAAAATGCATAATATTGTGTTCAGCAAAAAATATCCACTTGATGCATCAGGTCAGTGTTGTGAGAAAGGACGCCTGCCTTGTAAACTCCTATGGGCCTGATTTGAACACAACAGGCAAAGGTTTTGCTCAAGCTGAATCTGCAATTGGGCGACTGCTACCATCATAACTCCATCTGATCATCCACAAAATGACTCAAATATCAAAACATGATCAATACTAAAGCAGCACCGAAAGTAACAACCCAGTCATTACTTGAAACTGAAAAATGTCCTGTTCATCTTCAAAAGAAGTTGGTTTTCAAAATTGCGAGAATTCAGTCTCGCTCTTCTTGGGCTGAAGACTAGTCCTGCGATGCTAAATAGCCTTTCACAGGCCGCTGAGGCAGGTAGAGGTGTGTTCAGCTTCACAGACAGCTTGCGCACAGCTGGGA
This sequence comes from Anarhichas minor, assembly GCF_050575085.1. NCBI lineage: Eukaryota > Metazoa > Chordata > Actinopteri > Perciformes > Anarhichadidae > Anarhichas > Anarhichas minor. The sequence continues at coordinate 196,391 of NW_027466499.1, read as the reverse complement.
AGGATTTCCCTAATGCTAACCCTAATGCTAGTTAGCTAACCCTAATAGTATAGCTAACCCTAATGCTAGTTAGCTAACCCTAATAGTATAGCTAACCCTAATAGTTGGAATGCTTAAAAGCATTCCAACTATTATTGAATTAGCCAACAGCCTTAACGTCTGTATGTCAACAACTGACTGTCAAGTCAAATAAATGAAGTTATATTGAATAATATCTCAACAATATTTATTATCAAATTGAACTGTATTAATTATAAATAATATATAATCTAATAATAAATGTTTACTTTGAATATTGGGTAACTGAAAGAAGAAATCCTGACTCAATTTAAAAGTCTTCACTTTAACAGACAGAATAAAACTTTATTCATAAACCACCAAATAAACGTTATGAACCAGCTGTTATATTGACATATTGAATACTGATATTGTCTTCTCTCCAGATGTTTTATTTACATGTGAAATTATTCAAACGTCCTCAGAGTCACATGACATCATGTTGAATTATTGTATTATTGAAAACAGTAAATATTGATTGAAGAGGTTTAAACTTAGATATATTTTAATCTAGTATATATGTATGTGTGTATACATGCATCTGGACGGAGGTCACAGCTGGATGAAGTTGGTGTGAACTCCTTCCTGGCGATTCAGGTTCGGCGTCCCCTCGGAGACCCTTACGGCTCGTTCTCCGGCGTGGATCTTCATGTGAGAGACCACCGAGCGTTTCTCCTGGTAGCTCTTCCCACAGACGCTACAGCTGTAGGGTTTCTCACCCGTGTGCGTCAGCATGTGTCTCTTCAGGTCGATCTTCTGGACGAAGCCTTTGCTGCACAGCTGGCAGCTGAACGGTTTCTCCTTCTTGTGGAACCTCTCGTGCGTCTCCAGAGAAATCTTCTGGCGAAACCTCTTCCCGCAGAGGCTGCAGATGAACGCCTTTTCGCCAGTGTGGATCCTCATGTGGGAGTCCAGGTTGCCGATCTGCCGGAAGTTCTTCCCGCAGACCCTGCAGGTGTACGGTTTTTCCCCGGTGTGGATCCTCTTGTGCACGTCCAGATGCTGGCTCATGGTGAATGTTTTGCTGCAGATGTCACAGGAGTAAATCCTGGGCTTCCCTCCCGTGTGGCTCTTGATGTGTCTCTTCAGGACAGTGTTTTCAATGAAAGTCTTCCCGCAGAACTCGCAGATGTACGGCCTCTCGCCGGCGTGCAGCTTCATGTGTCTCTCCAGAGAGCCCTTCCTGGGGAAGTCTTTTCCGCAGTCTTTGCAGCTGAAGGGTTTCTGGCCGGTGTGTGTCCTCATGTGGATCTCCATGTCCCTGAAGCTGATCCCGCAGATGTCACACATCCTGTTGGTTTCTCTATGGCTCTGGATGTGAATCTGCAGACTCTCTGAGGACTCTGACTGCTCTCCGCAGACGCCACAACGACATTCGAGATCGTTTAAATGAGTCTCTGCGTGCCGCACAAAGTTACCTTTATTGTGAAAGGCGTTCCCGCAGACCTTGCAGCAGTGAGAAGGAGTAAGACTCGGTTTCCTGCGTCTGCTCCTGGCGGCGGGCGCGGCGGTGGACTCGTGGCTCCGGACGTGTCGCCTCAGCTCAGCACTCTTGCTGAAGCTTTTGCCACAGACTTTGCAGCTGAACGGTGTCTGTCCGTCGTGGACCTTCATGTGTCGCTCCAGAGAGCCGGTGTGGCTGAACTCTTTGTGACACAAAGTGCACCTGAACGGCTTCTCCGCTGTGTGGATCCTCATGTGTGTCACCATGTTACCCTTCTGGTTGAAGCCTTTTCCGCAGATGTGGCAGCTAAATGGTTTCTCTCCGGTGTGCAGCCTCAGGTGCGTCTCCTGTGCGCGGATGGAGGGGAACTTCTTGCTGCAGAAGTGGCAGGTCCTGCTGCTGTCGCGGTGCGTTTGGAGGTGCAGCCTCAGACTGTCGGTGGACTCCGAACGCTCGCCACACAGACCGCAAACACACTCCGCCTCCTTCAAGTGTTTCTCCACGTGTTTCATCAAAAAGCCTTTTCTGTTGAATGACTTCCCGCACACTCTGCAGCAGTGAGGGGGCGCCTCTTCGTCACTCTCGTCCTCTTCCTCCTTGCCGGCCAGATAGTCCGGAGAGTCCGGTTGGCGGTCTGGTTCAGAAACACGGTCTGGTCTGGAGGAAGTGCTGGGCAGAGGGTCCTGCAGTTGGTCTAGGTCGTCCTGCTTCAGATGTCCATCAGAGAGACGAAACTCTGAAAGAAAGAAACAAACAGTTTAAATCTTCTCTGAGACTTTGATGTTTCATAAAAACCTTTAACCTCAAGGAACTAGTCATCGTGGCAACCAACAGCAATCATTCTGTCACACGTTCTCTGTCACAGGTTTCAGTTTTAGGTCCACTTCTCTTGTGGAAGAATCATCCGATTTTAGTTGGGGGAGCAGCTGAGCACAAACAACATGGAGCACAAACACCCAGACTCCCTGCTCATTGTTCTTGGGGACTTCAACAGAGCAAACCTCAGCAAAGAACTGCCAAAATACAGACAACATATTAAGTGTAGCACCAGGGACAAAAACACACTGGACCACTGCTCCACTGTATAAAGGATGCATATCACTCTGTCCCTCGTGCAGATCTGGGACTCTCTGATCACTGTCTGGTTCATCTTCTCCCGACCTACAGGCAGAAATTAAAATCGGCAAAGCCTGTGGTGAAGACTGTGAGGAGATGGACTAACGAGGCAAAGCTGGAGCTACAGTCCTGCTTTGTCTGCACTGATTGGAGTGTTTGTGAGGCTGCTGCTACAGACCTAGATGAGCTCACTGACACTGTGACATCATACATCAGTCTTTGTGAGGACATGTGTGTGCCGACTAAAACCATCTGCACATATAACAACAATAAACCTGGTTTACTGCAAGACTCAGGCAGCTTCGTCGGGCCAAGGAGGAGGCCTACAGAAGTGGGGACAGGATCCTGTACAACCAGACCAGGAACACACTGACGAGGGAGATCAGGGTAGCTAAGAGGAGCTACACTGAAAAACTGGAAAAAAAGTTTTCAGCCAACGCCCCCCCCCCCCCCCCCCCACTGAGGACAATCACCAACTGGCTGACGACCTGAATGTCTTCTACTGCAGGTTTGATAAGCCCACTCTCACACCCCCCACCATCAAACAACCATCTACACCGCCTGCCTCCTTCTCACCTCTCTCAACCGACCCCCCACCGGCACTGAGGTTCTGCGAGGAGGATGTGATGAGGCCATGTCCACACTACTCTGTTTACGTTTGGAAACATATGTTTTGCTACGTTTACACTGAGCAGCCACACTACGCCGGAGTTTTGGAGCACCCTAAGCGAAGGAGTTTTAAAACACTCCCGAGGTTGGAGGAGTTTGAAAACTCTGGGTTTGCGTGTGGACGGCCAGAAACGGATGTGTTTAGAAAAAATGACGCCCAGACCCGTGTTCGCTACTTTCTTAGCAGCCATGACGTCTCCTTCCCTGATTCGTCACACTCACTATCACGTGACCCGTACCCGGAAGAAAACAAACTGGCTTTGCTTGCTTGCTTTGTGGCTGTACTAGCAGCTGTTGTGCAGTAAAAGTCTGCATTTCTGTGGAGGAAGCAGCTGTTATTGGAGCGATTAGCGAGCGGCGTGACCATCATCAGCCCTATGGAGCGGCCGTCTGAAGCCACAGTTAGCAGTAAATGCTATTCAGAGCTACGAGTGAGAACAGACAATAACACCGAGGAAACGAGTGTGTTCTGCCCCCACATTTCTGTGTGGTAGAATGTCATTGCCTTTTCATGCTCGTATTTATCCCTCCTCTCTTGCCGTAGTTAGTGCCTCGTTGTTTTTAGATTCTAATGAGAAGACACGCTGCACTAACGTTTTACTTCTTCCGTTTGGTAGCCTTGAGAGACCTTAGTCTGTAAGTATTTCTTTGTGAAGCATGAAAAGATATACGTAGATATATTCTATTCGCTCTTTTAGTATAGCATTTGTGTTGTATTAAATGCTAATCGCGGTTAGCATTTCTCCATTGGCGGTAATGTTAAAATTAGCTTAGAAGCTAGCTAGTCGGACATGTTACATTGGACAGGCTATATTGTAGTGACCGTTGCTTCCCAATAAAAAAGCCACTACGGTTGCTGTAATGCTTGTTCTGACGCGTGCCATAAATAACAAAGTCCAGTTTCGAATATAGGCATTTTATTCCTCACATAATCAGAGTTCACCACTTTGTCTTCAGTTATCCATTTTCTCCTCATACCAATAAATCATAACATTTGCATTCGTTAAATCTGCACGGTCAAAAACTGTTTGCTTCTACCTATTAGCAACAACCTGTGTCCAATGACCCCACTGATTATATTACCTGGGGCCTGATTCACACCGGCACTCCGCCCCCATGTGGTGGGAGGTTGTACAAAACAAAAAATACAAAATGGCTCTTACATATATGCTGGACTGTTGTTTTGTATTCATGTATGTGTATATGGACAGTTTGTAAAGCCATATTTCATATTGTGTTTCCACAGTTTTACAAATAAGAAAGATTCACACTAAAGTCCTGAAACTCTTCTACGGATTCCATGGTCTTTATTTCACGGATCTACTGTTAGCGATCTGCTAAGCTTTCCTGCACGAAGCAGGAGCAGCATAGAGTGAGAGACGTGTGTTGACCACATTTATGGACCATAATCAAGTAAACCTTTGTGTGTAAGTGTTGATGTTAAAGTAAATTTGATGTGAGAGAGAGCGAGAGAGAAAGACCCGCAGCGCTGTAACTAAGTCTGAAAAATAAAACTTCTAAAACTTTCCACGAACTGTGTCTGTTTGAGTTTATAGAGGACTATTTTAGAGGAAGATCTTAAGTATCAAATACAACCTTTCATTATTAAAGACTACTTTATTACTCTGTCGTATTTTTTTAAACTAAGCAACCAATCCACTTCCTGTTTACACCGTCACGCGCATGCCCAGTGTACGTTAATGGTCACTGCTGTCCATCTTCAAAGGCTGCAGTGTGGATGCAGATCAATTCGAAAATGATGCCGAAACGCCCGTGTGGACGGAGATCGTTTCTATTTGAAAAATCTGCTTCCAAATAGAAACGGAGTAGTGTGGATGTAGCATGAGTCAGCTCTTGAAAAATCTGCTTCCAAATAGAAACGGAGTAGTGTGGATGTAGCATGAGTCAGCTCTTTCACAGACAGAAGATCAGAAAGGCACCGGGCCTAGACGGTGTGTCCCCCTCGTGCCTGAAAGTCTGTGCTGACCAGCTGGCCCCCATCTTCACACAGATCTTCAACCGATCACTGGAGCTGTGTGAAATCCCCTCCTGCTTCAAACGCTCCATGATCATCCCGGTCCCCAAGAAATCCTCCATCACAGGATTAAATGACTACAGGCCCGTCGCCCTGACGTCTGTGGTCATGAAATCCTTTGAGAAACTGGTGTTGACCCATCTGAAGGACATCACAGGACCACTGCTGGACCCCCTGCAGTTTGCCTACCGTGTAAACAGGTCGGTGGATGATGCAGTCAACATGGGACTGCACTACATGCTGCAACACCTCGACTCCCCAGGGACATATGCAAGGGTTCTGTTTGTGGACTTCAGCTCAGCGTTCAACACCATCATCCCAGAGATACTTCAACCCAAACTCTCCCAGCTCACTGTGCAGCCTCCACCTGTCAGTGGATCACTAACTTCCTGACTGACAGGACGCAGCAGGTGAGGCTGGGAAACATCCACATCCAGCACCCGGACTATCAGCACTGGACCCCCAGGGATGTGGTCTCTCCCCACTGCTCTTCTCCCTCTACACCAACGACTGCACCTCAGAGGACCCGTCTGTTAAACTCCTGAAGTTCGCAGACGACACAACAGTCATCGGCCTCATCAGGGATGGTGACGAGTCTGCGTACAGACGGGAGGTTGAACAGCTGGTCCTCTGGTGTGATCAGAACAACCTGGAGCTAAACAGGCTCAAAACTGTGGAGATGACAGTGGACTTCAGGAGGAGCCCCCCAACACTACCCCCCCTCACCATACTCAACAGCACTGTGTCTGCTGTGGAGACCTTCAGGTTTCTGGGATCCGCAATCTCCCAGGACCTGAAGTGGGCCTCCAACATCAACACTATCAGGAAAATGGCACAGTAGAGGTTGTACTTCCTGCTCCAGCTCAAGAAGTTCAACCTGCCTCAGGAGCTGCTGATCCTGTTCTACTCAGCCATCATCCAGTCTGTTCTCTGCTCCTCCATCACTGTGTGGTTTGGATCGACCACCAAACAGGACAGGAACAGACTGCAACGGACTGTGAGGTCTGCAGAGAGGATCATTGGTGCCAGCCTGCCCCCCATCCTGGACTTGTTCACCTCCAGAGTCAGGAAACGGGCTGGAAAGATCACTGCAGACCCATCACACCCTGGACACAAGCTGTTCCAACTCCTCCCCTCTGGTAGGCGCTACAGAGCTCTGTACGCCAAAACCACCAGACACAGGAACAGCTTCTTTCCACTGACCGTCACTCTGATGAACAATAAATATGTTATACTGCACTACCTCTGTTTGCACTATCACCACCACTTGCACATCACCTCAATTCCATTGCCATTGTTGTTTATAGGTTTATGTTCACATGTATGTGTATATATATATATATATATACACACTTTTTTTTGGATATATATTTATACTTATATTGTATATAGCTGTTAAATGTTTATACCTACATCTGTTCTACTTTTTTGCTGCCCTTTTTTATTCTTTATATATTTTTTCTTGTTTATTGTAAATTTGTGTTTGTACATTGAGAGCGGAGTGGAAACCGGAGACAAATTCCATGTATGCGTACACACACATGAGCAATAAAGCTGATTCTGATCTCATTACATCTCTTCACTGCTATGCTGATGATACTCAGATCTATCTGCCCCTCAATTAAAAAGAAAATCAGGCCGATTTAACTCAATCACACAACTGTCTCCAATACATTTCATGCTGGTTAGCTCATAATTTGCTTCAGTTGACGCTTCTGTTTATATATATATATTAGTGCTGGGCAACGATTAAAATATTTAATCACGATTAATCGCATTGTTATGAGCAAAGTTCAATAATGAATTCAGACTCGCACTCACTCACGCACTTTTATTTTAAAGTACTGCTATATGAACAAAAGTGCAACAACATTTGGTTTGCAAACACTTTAAACAAATAAGGTTATTTTTAACAGCAGTATTCCCTTTACACAGTAGCAGTTATAACACAGTTATAATGATTCTGATCATAGATATTCAGCCGGTGTTCATAACTTTATCTTCATGTGTGTAAGAGATGCAATTTAAATATACACCTTGAAAACTGCAAACATATCTACTTCTTTTTTTTGTTTGTTAAATTCTCAGTAGTGATAACTAAATGATGCTTATTATACATATTACAAACAAAACACTTTAAAAACTCGACAATATGTATTTTAACTGTTGTAAATTGTTTGATTGCATGATTTACTTTTATTGTGAATAGCATGAAAACGGAAGTGCTTTTACTTTGAAGAGACAGGAAGTAGAATGGTACGTGTTCTTGATGCTAACAATGTTAATGAAATGTAGAAAATCACATGTTGGGTGCAAGAGCGCGTTGTGTTCACTGTAACACTGTAATACTGCAGTTCAGACAGCAAAGTGTTCCGTTCAAACAACACATGTCTTGGTCCTCACGAGAAGCTCCACTTCACAACAGTCACGTTTGATCCTGTAACAGACATCGCGCTCGTGTGTGTGTGTGTGTGTGTGTGTGAGACAAGAGTGAACGACGGTGATAGAGTGTAGGAGGGGTTCTGGACCCAGGAGGAAGAAGGAAGTGACGCCACACGAACACAGCTGTTCACTGCTTGCTGCCTGGTTCTTGCTGCCTGGTTCTTGTGTTAAGCAGTCGCTTAATAATACAAATAAACAAAACTGCATTAACGCGCGATAATATAATTGTCGGCGTTAATTAATTAATGCGTTAAGGGGTTAACTTGCCCAGCACTAATATATATAGTGTACCAGTGGACTCAGTGGACTCATATATATATATATATATATATATATATACTACATTACAACTTTTTAATCGCGATTAATCTCATTGTTATGCTTAAAATTCAATAATGAATTCAAAAGTAGTGTATTGTGCACTTTTATTTTTAAAGTACTGCTATATGAACTAAAGGTCAATAACATTTGGTTTAAACACTTTAAACACATACTCTTTTATATTATATTGTACATTTTAATATGTTTCTATTTCTTGCACTGTGTTGATTGTTTAATGTTATTGTTTAATGTTATGCACCACCCGCCATGACAAATTCCTTGTAGGTGCAAACTTCCTTGGCAATAAACGGTTCTGATTCTGATTCTGATTATTATTATTATATATTATATATTGTATAGTATACTATTATTATTATTATTATTATCATTATTATTATTATATATTATATATTGTATAGTATACTATTAGTATTATATATTATATTATTATTATCATTATTATTACTATATATTATATATTGTATAGTATACTATTATTATTATATTGTATATTATATTATTAGTATCATTATTATATATTATTACAACCGACTACATCCGGGACACGAACCTCTGTCGGCGGGCTCCTCCGGTTGTCTCTCGGCCGGTCTAGAGGCTCCTAACGCGGTGAAGATGAGCTCCACGGCCGCGGTGATCCGCTCCGTGACGCGTTGCTTCAGCTCCACGTCCGCCTGTCGCTCCTTCAGCAGACAGAAGATCTCCTCCGCGGCCGCAGACAGATGCTCGTGGATCGCAGCCCGCAGGCTCCGGTTTTCGATGCTCTTCGACCGTTTTTTGGACATTTTTAGCGGAATATCCACCGAACAAAGAGGAGCATGTAAACAACGAGAGTACACTTCCGGGTTCCCCCGAATGAGCGTCTTTGCGTCAGACGTTCCTTACGTTGGGGTATGACGTCAACTCGTCATACTGGGTCTGCTGAGACCCTCAGCTCCTTTAAATCCAGATTGAAGACTTTTCTGTTTGCTGCCTTTACTTGAACCACATTCAAGGATATTAATACATTTCTGCATTTTACTCCTGTGTTTTATTTCTTACACTGCTTTCTAGTGTTTTAATGAGTGTTTTTAGTGTTTTTATGAACGTTCTTGTTTTTAAATCTCCTTTTCTTTTGCCTTGTGTTTTGATGCTTTTAATGGTTTTATGTGAAGCACTTTGAATCACCTCGTTGTTGAAATGTGCTCTACAAATAAACGTGCCTGGTCAACAGCTGGCTGCTACCAGAACTAGACAACACCACGTTTTTTTAACGTTTCGATGTGAAAACGTCACAGAACGAACTTTAGACCAAACTCGTCTAAAGATCAGTGTATTTAAAGATGACGTCATGATTTAAAGAGACACAATGTTCAGAAACATAAACAGATTATGAACCACAGCTACCTTCTGATAGATTTATATATATATATATAAATACATATATATATGTACACATATACATAATATTCATGATATTCTTTAATAATATTCAGGACTTTGTTTGTTTGTATAAAATGTTTTTATTAGAATTCAGAAACAAACCATCAGACGTTACCATGGAAACAATAAACAACATCACGTCTCAGTGACATCACGTCTTCTTCTTCTGTGAGCGTCGTCCCTCCTCACCAGACTCGCACCTCAGACTCTTCTTCTTCACACTGAGGTTCTTCTGGCTGCTGGGACCTGGTCCCAGTCCTGGTCCGGTCTGGTTCTCCAGCTCCCCCGTCCTCCTCTGAGGGGTCCGGTGAGTCTGGATGTGGATCTTCAGACTCTGTGTGGATTCAAACCGTTCACCACAAAGACCACAGACGGACTCTGAGTCCTTCAGGTGAGCTCTGAGGTGGTGGATCAGGAACCGGCGGGTCTTGAAGGTCCGGCTGCAGACCCTGCAGGAGGAGGGTCCTGCTGGTCTCCGGGTAATCTTTGGTTTCTGCTGGTCTGGAGCAGACCTGGTGTCGGTGGAGTCTTTACTGTAGTCCTCGCTGTCTTCGGTCTCAGACGAGACCAAGTGGACCTCCTGATCTGGACCACAGGCTCCTGGTTTTACCCGGGCAGTCCTAGCAGCTGATAGGTCCAGGTCCTCATCGGACCTCGCTGCACCCCCAGAACTGAAGGTGAACTGGATGATGTCGGCCTCGTCCAGGTCGAGAAGCTGCTCTCCCTCCTGGTCCTGGTGTTCAGGGGGAACCTCCTGGTTCTTCATCAGCTGCTGTGTGAACGCGTCTGTAAACAAGTAGAACAACATTTAGCCTCTGAGTCAGACCAGAACCAACTGGACCTGAACCAGGGACGTGTGTAACACCTGGACCTGGTCTGAGTTTTAAGGGTCACAGGTAAACCTGGATCGGGACCTCGACCTCACCTGCGGACGGAAGCTCCATCAGCGGTTTGTGAAGCGCGCAGAGCAGCGCGTGCTGGCGCGAGATCACCTCGCGACTCAGAGCCGCTTCTTCTTCGTACTGAACGATCGTTTTCTCCAAAACTCCCAAAATGTCCTCGAGCGCCGCGTTGAGCCGCTGAGTGACGAAGACCCGGATCTTCTGGACCCGGGACATGTTCTCACGGTGCTAATGATGCTAACGATGCTAACGGAGAGTAACAACAACACGGAGACTTCCGGAGTCCTTCTTCTTCTTTCGGGTTATTGGAGGACTACAAACCATCGTTTAAGGGTTATACCCCCGCCTAGTGTACGGAGTGTGTAACATCGGGACTTTATGACCGTTAGACCAGGTTCAGGGTTAGACCAGGTTTTTTATTATTATTTCTTGGTTTATTTGATGAGGGACAGTAAACATCAATACAAACATTGCTGTAAATGCTCCAGAGTTAAAGCCATCTGTAGTCCCAAGAGACAGATGTTGCAAAGTAAACCTAAAAACAGAATATAAGATTAAATACAAGGTTATACAATATTGACCCTTTAATATAATATTAATATAAGTAGTATCATCATTCAGGAGACTCGTATACTGTCAAGTACTAACAAGACAACACAAAGCAAATACAATGAGGGATAACTAAGTGAAATAGATGGATGGATGGATGGATGGATAGACAGACAGATACTTTATTCATCCTCAGGGGGAAATTTGTGGGTTACAGAAGCAAAAATATACTTCAGCAAACGAAGTAACAGAGTAAAAATATTAAGTATGAAAAATGCACAATATATAAACAATAACATAACAAAATACTGAGACGGTTCCCAGTGGAGCACTGGTCTACTGAGAGGGTTCCCAGAGGAGCACTGGTCTACTGAGAGGGTTCCCAGAGGAACACTGGTCTATTGAGAGGTTTCCCAGAGGAACACTGGTCTACTGAGTCTGGTCTACTTCTGTGATTGGCCACGCCCACTGCACCCTTTTGGCCAGTGGGAGCGGAATGTTAATGAGTTCGAGGTTAACCAATTAACTACTTTTCTATGAAAGTTTGTGCAAATATGTTCATACATTTTTGAGATCCTGCTGACAAACTGGAGCAAAATCTGATTTTTTAAATTGTGTTAATGTTTCACACTCGACATTAATGAAGTCCTGTTGTACACTACAGTGCACATGTTGACAAAGTTTAATAAAGTTATGTTTAATTAAAAAAAACAATCTTTGCAATGTGTTTTTTACCACCTCAACACTTAATTTATTAAAATAAAGAAATAATTAAAACACTTTTTTTCCTGGGTCTCAGGAGGATACATATATATATATATATATATATATATTTATATATGTATTTATATATATGTATTTATATATATATATTAAGAGGCGTCAGTGGTGACCTCTAACCTCTTGTCTTCATGTTTACTTTTAAACAAAAAGAACAAAAATAAGATTCTCAGTTAATTTATTAAAACATTTCAATAAACATGTTTTATTCACTGAGATGTTTCTGAACTTTCTTCTTTTCACGTTTTTCTCCTGAAACATAAACAGTGAAATTATTTTATAATTTAAGAAAACGAAAACAAGTTTTTATCAAATTAAATATTCAGTTTGAGTTTAATTAGTTTAATTAATTAAAGAGTTCCACACCGATCACTTCACAGCTCATCAATACTATGGTCAGAAGACAGCTGCTGGTCCTGGTCTCGACTCTAGCTCTGACTCTGGTTCTGGTCCTGGCTCTCCCTCTGAGTCTGACTCTGGTTCTGGTTCTGGTCCTGGTCCTCTGATCCGGTTGTCTGGTTGTCCCTCCGTCTCTTGGTCTCCATCTCCGTGACGAGGTAGAAGTGGTCCTCAGCTCTGGCCATCAGCTGGTTCTGGTTCTGGTCCTGGTCCTCTCGTCCCCCGTCCTCGTCCCGGCTCTGCTCAGACCGGCTCCTCTCCTTTAGACGGATCTCTCTCTGCCGGGCCTCCAGGATCTTCTCTCGCTTTGTCTCTCGCTCAAACATCTGTTTAATATAAAATAACTGTTAAATACTGTGATATATATATATATATATATATATATATATATATATCAGTGGCGGGCCGTGCATTTTATACCTGGGCCTTCAGTGCTGTCCTGAAGCTGAAACACCTCCTAATAATCTCATTATGACGCCACAACTACGGTTATTTGTTTCTAGGTGTGTAACAATAGAAGTATTCGTATTAAACCGTCGGTACGAGGCTTACGAACCGAACAATACGTTTGAATAATACTGGTGCATTTGGAAAATGCAGAAGCTTAAATTGTGGGAAATATAATGTTTTCTGCGCTAACGTAGGAGACAACAGGCTGTGACAACTCAACCCGGAACAAAAAAAAAACGAAACAAAAGACAGCTGTGTGTTCTGGGAGGCTACGCTAAACTAGCTTAACAAACAATAACTCCGCGCATGACGGTATGCTTCATAATTAACGGACAATGCATTTAGTCCAAATTTATATAATTAACACAATGACAAGAACAAACTCACAAGTACCAGTCACATATATTTACATGACAACAAAGCAACAAATCAATCCAGCAACACTGCAGCAACACGCATTCTGCTGCACACTCGAGGGCCATTCAGATATTAGATGTAAAAAAACAAACGCAGTTGACTTAAAGACAAACTCCATCCTCCTTTCTTTGTTGTCAAAGAGTTTAATCCGGTTAAATCCCAACTCACAAATCCGTTTCTCCTCCTTCAGCCATTGAGTGTTAAAAAAACAAAGCTAGCTAAAAATAATAATAATCTACACCAAGCAAAATGCAAAAAATGTCATAATTTCTTCCATATCTTTCAATTTGAACTCTTACTACTCCGACTAAGCCTCTGCTGTTAAGTTTCGTTTCACGATAGTCACGTGCTCGCCCACTGACCAATCACAGCACACTCTGCACCTCACTGCAGAGCTGCACCTGGACACTGAGCTGCACATAATGCTGACGTACTTGTAGGCCAGTGAGCAGGCTCTGACACGTCAAAGAATACGCCCAACATGTCAAACTAAAGATCTGATTGGTTGAACACTATGACAATCAACAATATCGTCCCCATTCACTTAAACTGCACATGGATTCACTTGTGAGTCTGCAGGCCTCGGGCCTCTCTTCTTACCTAGAGACACAGAGGTGAGATCTGATTGGATAAAAGCTCTACTTAAAACAAGCTGCACTGGAAGCAGAGCAACTGAGGAAGACAGGAGCTGTGCAATGAGAACATAAGATAATGGGGAAAATATTTATATAAATTATAATACATGTAGTGTATTTAAGAAAAATTATTAAATTATAAAATAGATATAGCTTTGTGATTCTCTGTAGGCCAGCAGAGAAGGCTTTGCAGGCCCTGAAGGACCACCACTGGTATATATACTATATATATATATATTTATAATATATTTGTCCTCACAGCAGCCAGAAGACTCTTCTCGTTCTTCTGAAGCGTCGACAGTCCAGAGTTGATCTCCAGCAGCGTAGCTCCGCCCCTCTGAGAACCGCACGCCACCAACCGCCCGGTTTCATGTAGACGGAGGCTGTACAGGGCCTCATCACACACCTGAGGACCAGTTAGGGTAAGTTAGACCAGGTAACCAGTAGGACCTGGTTAGGGTTAGTTAGACCAGGTAACTAGTAGGACCAGTTAGGGTTAGTTAGACCAGGTAACCAGTAGGACCAGTTAGGGTTAGTTAGACCAGGTAACTAGTTGGACCAGTTAGGGTTAGTTAGACCAGGTAACCAGTAGGACCAGTTAGGGTTAGTTAGACCAGGTAACTAGTAGGACCTGGTTAGGTTAGTTAGACCAGGTAACCAGTAGGACCAGTTGGGGCTAGTTAGACCAGATAACCAGTAGGACCTGGTTGTTAGGGTTAGTAAGACCAGATAACCAGTAGGACCGTTGAACTCTCTTGGTAGACCAGGGTCCTGCTGGTCCACTAGAAGGAGACTTAGTTCTTTATCGTGGATCAGTGAGCTGGACTCACCTTGAGACTCAGTGTGGGGTCGTTCTGTTTAAACAAGATGTCCCAGACGTCCAAAATGCCATCCATCTTCACAGTGAAGAAGACGGAGGGACGGACAGGACTCCAGCAGGCGTCCGTCAGATACGACATCTGATACCTGACAGGAGGTAAAGTCTGGTTTGAGTAACAGGAAGTCCACATGGAGACCAGAAGGGACAAGACTGGACAGAATCAGGTGAGATAATACGAACCAGGACAAGATGAAGACAGGAGACAACAGAGGGGACCGGATTATAAAGAAAGCTTTAAAAGTGAGTCCTACTTGGTCCACATGATGGAGGACTCCTTGATGTCCTCGGACCAGATGCGGGCCGTCCAGTCCCCCACAGTGAGGAAGTTTTTGGGGAAGAAAGGGTTCCTCTGCAGAGCGTAGACGGGTCCCTCATGTCCATCATACGTACAGACGATCTTCTCTGAAGGAGTCTTTGCCTTCCTGTTACAGGACACAACCAGACCCTCTTCTGTCCCCACCATGAACTTAGTAGGCTGTGGAGACAGGGGGAAAGACAGACACTTTGAGACAGGGGGGGGCAGACACTTTTAGACAGGGGGGACAGAGAGACACTATGAGACAGGTGGGACACTTTGAGACAGGGGGGACAGAGAGACACTATGAGACAGGGGGGACACTTTCAGACCGGGGGACAGAGAGACACTATGAGACAGGGGGGACACTTTGAGACAGGGGGGACTAAGATTAAGGCTGACTCAATGAATCTGAGTTTTGGGGTCTAAGGAACCTCAGACCAGGATCCCACCTGTAGAGCCCTGATAGAGACAGCCTTGGTGTGCTGAATCCTGGCTGTTGCAGGGACACGGAGCATCATCTCTCTGGAGTGATACAGTCTAGATATAGTACATAACCTCCGTCTTCACTGAGCTGGGTCCTAACTTCTAAGCCGGTCTTTGTTAAGACCAGTCTTCTGAACGGACTCTATGTATGTTGCACCAACCGATCAAAGCCTCACTTCACTACATCTGGTCTGAAAAGATGCACGTTCATATGAACGGACACACAATCTTACGCTGTACTGGTAGATCCTGGTGCTTCTGATCCATATGGTCAGCCTGCTGAGACTCGTACAACCGGTTCATAGCTTTTAGCTAACGATGGTAGCAGATACCGGGTCAAGACGAGCCTCATCTCCACAGCCGGCCCACGTCTACAACCTTCAGCACCACTCACTCGTGTCTCACTGGGGTCTAGGACCATCGTTTGGACTGAAGACCAGAGATTTCACCACATACAACTAGGGATGGGTATCGCTTGTTTTTTTTCCGATACCGGTGCTAAAACGATACTTTTAAAACGATACCGGTGCCTAAATGGTGCCTGAACCGATACTTTTTTCTTCAAATTGAACAATATATTAACTGTTTAAAGTATACTATAAATATAAATAAATACAAAACACTTGGCTTCAAACTACAGCTTCAAACTTTTTAACTTCAAACTATGAACAATATATTAACTGTTAACAGTTTACAATATACTTGAATAAATATAAATAAATACAAAACACACACACACACTCTACAGCTTCAAACTTCAGCAATTATTTTGCAGAAATATGAGCATATTTGCTTTCTCTGGCAAAATACGACACCTCTCCTGACTTATTTTATTTTACCAGTTGGTGGCGCTAATGCGCCAATTCATCGTTTGCCAACCGCCACTACACCTCAAAGAAGAAGAAGAAGAAGGTTTCGCATCCTGTGGATGTTCTGCTTATGAGCGGCAGCGCTAAGTACCCGGATGTCGATGGAGGAAGTCAGTAGCCTGCCAGCCGTTTGACAGATCTCGTTCTCGTTTTTTTTTTTTTTAATAAATCATGGCCGAAGCTTCACCAGAATGATGGAGGGGTTTGTTTCTAAGCGCGTACGGCTCGTCCGGTTGTAATAATACTATGAGTGAGGAGCGGAGGACCGAGGCTCTCGTTACCTGCTGCCAGGATGGAGTCATCAGAGTAGTGTAAAAAAGTATTTCAATCGGCTCAGGCACCGAAAGGAAGCACCGAAATCTGCGTTGCGTTTCGGTCCGGTAGGTACCGGTTTTCGGTACCCAACCCTACATACAACCCACGAGGGTCCACTTTAGTCTGGGACGGATCAGGATCACACTGTACAAGGGTCTTAAAATGTGAGTCCTGCTGTAAACACAGCAACAGATAAACCTCACCATGGTAGACTCAAAGTCCAGAGAGATGGCTCCTAAAGCTCGGTCCAGGTTTCCTTCCCTGCTCGGGTCCAGAACCAGACGCTCTGTGGGCTCACTCAACCGGCGGACGTCCCACCACAGAACCTGACGGAGAGAGGAGAGACTTTGAGCTGTCTGTCATTATAACAGTCCCTCTGGTCAGTCTACCTGTCCGTCGTCAGTCTACTTGTCTGTCCGTGGTCAGTGTACCTGTCCATCAGTAGATGCAGAGAAAGCGTCTGTCCCAGTCTTAGACTGCAGCCAGATGATCTTGTAGACCGGGTCTCTGTGACTGTGCTCCACAGAGGAAACCTCCACTGGCTGGCTGCCTCTCCGAGTGTCCCAGTATGCTAAAACAAACACGACAGGTTCATAAACTCCTCACTGACAGGTAAAAGTCTGTCAGTCTTGACCTGAACCCACCGATCTGTCCGTTGTAGCTGCCTCCCACCAGAGTGTGGCAGTCTTTAGGGTTGTACTCCAGACAGACGAGTGGAGACGCCGGCTTCAGAGTCATCTCTGGTCTGTTCGGGTTCTCTGAAACAAAACATGAATCTATCTGTGAACTCTGGACTCTGTGAATCCAGCTGCTGTCTGTGCATCTGTCTTACACACCGATGTCCCAGATGTAGGAGTCCGGGCTCATGTCTCTAGAGGTTTTCTGGAACTCAAGGCAAGAGTAGGCGGCCGCCAGCTTCCTGCCGCCGTCAGGATGCCACGACAGACCGGTGACGGTCCGCTTCAGCTCGTTAGGATCTCTGAGGAAACATTAAAGATCGACCGACTTACAGAGGAACGAACGCATTAACAATCGACCGACATCCAGAGGAACGAACGCATTAACGATCGACCGACTTCCAGAGGAACGAACGCATTAACGATCGATCGACATTCAGAGAAACGAACGCATTAACGATCGACCGACATCCAGAGGAACGAACGCATTAACGATCGACCGACTTCCAGAGGAATGAACGCATTAACGATCGACCGACATCCAGAGGAACGAACGCATTAAATATCGACCCACACGCAGAGGAACGAACGCATTAACGATCGACCGACATCCAGAGGAACGAACGCATTAACGATCGACCGACTTCCAGAGAAACGAACTCATTAAAGATCGACCGACATCCAGAGGAACGAACGCATTAAAGATCGACCCACATCCAGAGGAACGAACGCATTAACGATCGACCGACATCCAGAGGGACAAACGCATTAACGATCGACCGACATCCAGAGAAACGAACTCATTAAAGATCGACCCACATCCAGAGGAACGAACGCATTAACGATCGACCGACATCCAGAGGAACTAACGCATTAACGATCGACCGACATCCAGAGAAACAAACGCATTAACGATCGACCGACATCCTGAGGAATGAACGTATTAACGATCGAATGAACACATTAAAGGCTAATATTTAGTCGTCAGCTGTACCTGAACACGTTGATGGTCTTTGCAGACGGCGGCTCCAGATGGTCCTCCTCCTGGTCCTGGTCCTCACAGTAGTCCGGGTAGATGTCCACAGCATTGTTCTGTCTCATGCAGTGATCCATGACCTGGACCACACACGATGACATGACACACATGATGACGTCACACACACATGTGGACCGAGTCTAGGTAAAGTGGACCGATGTGGACTGAATCTAGGTAAAGTGGGTCGATGTGGACTGAGTTTAGGTGAAGTGGGTCGATGTGGACTGAGTCTAGGTAAAGTGGATCGATGTGGACTGAGTTTAGGTAAAGTAGGTCGATGTGGACTGAGTCTAGGTAAAGTGGATCGATGTGGACTGAGTTTAGGTGAAGTGGATCGATGTGGACTGAGTTTAGGTGAAGTGGGTCGATGTGGACTGACTCTAGGTAAAGTGGATCGATGTGGACTGAGTTCAGGTAAAGTGGACCGATGTGGGTCGATGTGGATCGATGTGGTCTTACGCTGCCCAGCTGCAGGATGCTGTTGATGTAGATCTCGTCTTTCTCCACCTTCTTTCTGAACCGGATGGTCTGCTCCATCTCCTGAGGGTTCACGTCTTTGGGCCACCCCCCCTCCTCATGGTTTAGTCCACAGCTGTCGGACTCAAACCGCTTTGTGTTCACCTGCAGACACAGAAACACCTGAGTCCACATGGAGACACGGAAACGCCTGAGTCCACATGAAGACACGGAAACACCTGAGTCCACATGGAGACACGGAAACACCTGAGTCCACATGCAGGCACGGAAACACCTGAGTCCACATGAAGACACGGAAACACCTGAGTCCACATGAAGACAAGGAAACACCAGAGTCCACAAGAAGACACGAAAACAACTGAGTCCACATGAAGACACGGAAACACCTGAGTCCACATGGAGACACGGAAACACCTGAGTCCACATGGAGACACGGAAACACCCGAGTCCACATGAAGACACGGAAACACCCGAGTCCACATGAAGACACGGAAACACCTGAGTCCACATCCTCATATATAGGGGGCCTTGATCAGACCAGGTTCAGAACCTGTTGGATCTCACCTGGTGCTCCGACATGTCCCGACAGGCCTGCAGGTCCTGGTCTCGTTGGGTTTTCCGGATGAACTGCTGACCCAGACTCTGGTCCGTATGAACGTCCACCAGCAGCTCGGCAGGCCGGTCAGAGAAGAGACTCTGACGGCCGAACTTACTGCGGAGCTTCGTGTACACGTGGACGATCTCCATGAACACCGACTAAATGTTGGAGAACACCGACTAAATTATGGACAAACATCGACTAAATACCGGACAAAACATCGACTGAATGACGGACTCAAACTCACGGAGCACCGGTGGCGCGGTTTGCTGTATCCTAGCAACGAGACAGAGTTAGCCGTATCATAGCAACTCAAACAAACTTTATTAACAACAACAAACCAAACAGTTTACACAGAATGACTTAAACAGGCGCGTGGGCTTGTTTGCTAACGTCAGGAAACTAATGAATGTATCGCAGTAATAAAGCTAGTACTAGAAGCACTACTCACATACAGTTTACTTCAGTAAAAGTACTAGTACCACAGTAAGTAAAAGTACTAGTACCACAGTAAGTGGTTAGTTAAAGTAAATCATCCAAAACTTGACTTCAGTAAATATTATCAAAATATACTTCAAGTAATGAAAGTAAAAGTACTCATTCTGCATAATCTTTAAAATATTATAGTAAAATAATTATTGATGTATTCAATGACATCAGTACATAATGACTTTATGTACTGCTGCTAGTTTAACCTTTAATAATAATACATCAGTTGTTGAATAATACTCTGAATCTATAAAGTAACTACAGTTAAATACATGTAGTGCAGTAAAAAGTACAATATTTGCTGTGAGAAGTATAAAGTACCTCTAAATTGTGAGTAAAACTGGTTTGCTTAGATTGAAGTATTGTTACATGAATATTTAAAGTATTGTATTACTATGTCTGGTAGATACGGACTAAGTATTTAATGTGTACTAGTGTGTAGAGAGATTCTATCTTTATGTTTTTATTAAAATAAAACACAGATGAAATGTGAACCTTTAATCTTTAATGAAGTTAAACAGCTTTAACTTTACAAAGAAAAACACCAAACGACTTGAATCATGCAGAAAAAACAGCTCCACACAACAAATGAAAGGTAGTACTTCACAGCTAAATAATATATATACACACACATATATATATATATATACACATATATGCGTATATATTGAGTTCTTCTTTGTTTTCCTCTCACGCCTCCAATCAGAACACGAGGAAACCTAAATAAATGTCTCGGAGGTTTACTTTAACACTGAAGAACTAATTACCTTTAAAATGTCGTCAGTAATCTTTGTATTAGTTAAAATATGTAAACAGAAGTATTTAGTGTTTGTTAAACTGAACGTTCATCTTTTTCTCCTGTAACTGAATTCAGTTCTGTAATTTTACATCTTAACGACATGAAGAAAAGTTTTCTTTAAGAACTCCAGGAAACTGATTTTGGGGTGAAGTACTCCTGCAACAACAACAACAACAACAACAACCATCATCATATTAATAATAATAATAAATATACACACTCACACGAGGTCAGCTGACATCTCAGTACCAAAAACTAACTGATCATAAATACAGACGGGTCAGTTTGAAACGCTTCAGTCTGAGAGGAAGAGGAGGAGGAGGAGGAGGAGGAAGAGGAAGAGGAAGAGGAAGAGGAAGAGGAAGAGGGAGGATGAGGAAGATGAGGAAGAGGAGTTTGATGTCACAAAATCATAATTCAAATCATCATAAACCAGAACTTTGATGACAGTTTATACATCTGGTTCTCTTGGTCTGGTTCTGAACCCTCAGAAGTGGTTCTAAAGGTCTGGTCCTGTTCGGTTCTCAACCGTCAAACTGTTCTGGTTTTATGTTGAATATTAAGTGTAAACGTGACTCTTGACGTTTCATAACCAGAAGGTTCTCTTTACAGACGGATCCAGAACATTCTCTTTTTAGACGGATCCAGATCCAGAACGTTCCCTTTCCACACCGATCCAGAACCAGAACGTTCTCTCTACAGACAAATCCAGAACATTCCCTTTCCAGACAGATCCAGAAGGATCTCTTTGTAGACTCTACTGGACCCTGGTGGAACAGACTTTTGTTGGCTCTACAGTTCAACTAGCATGATATCTTTAGCTGCCTCCGTTGGTCACATGACCCTGATCATTCCCTTAGTTCTGTTTAACAGCACAAAGGGGGACCATTTAAACAGTTGCACCAGGAGTCCCAACAGGTTTCCCAATCATTTTAATCTGAATGTTCTCATCAGTTTGTTCCGTCAGGACACAATTTACAGTCGTACCGATGAGCAGGAAGTGTGCCTGCAGCGAGAAGAGTTTTAATCATTGTACCAACACTAGAACCAATCAGTGACATCCGATTGGTCCATTCATCTTTGACATCACTGAGAGCTAACGTTGAATCAAACTAACATGCTAACAGGTGTAGCTGTAGTCCAATCAAATCTGTTAGCATGTTTGCTAGCTGTATTCCAATCAAATCTGTTAGCATGTTTGCTAGCTGTAGTCCAATCAAATCTGTTAGCATGTTTGCTAGTTGTAGTCCAATCAAATCTGTTAGCATGTTTGCTAGCTGTAGTCCAATCAAATCTGTTAGCATGTTTGCTAGCTGTAGTCCAATCAAATCTGTTAGCATGTTTGCTAGTTGTAGTCCAATCAAATCTGTTAGCATGTTTGCTAGCTGTAGTCCAATCAAATCTGTTAGCAGTTTATGAAGTGTTAGTTTATGAAGTGAAGAGATGTTGGGGCAGTATCAGCAGTAGTAAGGTGAATATTTATATATATATATATATATATATATAATGTATTTATTTATCTCTATGAACAGATCCACACCGAATCCAAATCTTTAGTATTTTGCAGTTCAGTGTTTTTTTAATTACCAGCTATGGAAGCACATGAGCTCACTGTCTTTATATTCATAGAGACATATCATAAACTGACCATGAGGCCTTGTATTGGCCATCCCATAATAATGAACACATGTGATTCAGTCCAGTCATGAATGATGCAAACCAATGCAATGAGGCTCAGAACTTACACTCGATACAATAACACGCTTCAAAGGAAACGTGACCACATTGTCAGAGTCTTGAACACTGACAATGTGAGATTTTAAATTTCGGTGGAATGTACAGAGCACGAATCTTCAAATATAAAAAAAAATCGCCAGCGAATATTCAGCATTTTCTATTCGTTGTATTATTTTTGTTCCCGGTGTGAAAAGGCCTTTAGCCTGTCAATTAGCATGTTAGCCTGTTAGCAGAGCCGCATGATAGCTAACTGTGGATGTTGTATCAGGGTAGTATCAGTCTGTCAGTTAGCCTGCACAGCAGCGTGTTAGCTAACTGTCTGTCAGTTAGCCTGTTAGCACAGCAGCATGTTAGCTAACTGTCTGTCAGTTAGCTTGTTAGCACAGCAGCAGCAGCTCGTCGTCGCTGCTCTCTGTCTTCCCCGTGGCCTCCAGACAGACGTCAGGTATCTGAGCCGTGTGGACCATCCCACAATGTTCGCACGGGCCGTCCCGCCCTCTTCGACTACTGTTTCCGCGGTGATGGCGGTGGGCGTGGCCTGTGGTAGAGGGGGGATACGGTTCTAGCAGTGGTTGTCGGATGTCGCTGACCAGCGAGGAGGAGTCAGAGTCGGAGACGGGGATCAGGAGCTCCACGTCTTCTTCTTCTTCTCCGTTTTCTCGCTGCTCCGTGATCTCGGCCCCACCTCTTCCTGTCTCCAGCTGGTGAAGTGGACTGTGATTGGTCCAGATCTGGTCCTGCCGGTTCTGGCTGGTTCTGGTCAAGTTCCTGGCGAGGCGGTGCAAGTTCTGGGCCAGTCGCTGCAGGGCAGAGGTGGGCGGAGCCTGAAGCTCTGAGGTGTCACTGTGACGTTCAGGATCTGGACCGGGAGTTACCATGGGGACAGGGCTGGAGGGGGGCGGAGTCTCTCTGAGCCGGTCACGGCCTCGCCCACAGGTGGGCGTCGGCGTCACGGAGGTTGTCACGAACACCACGGCCTCCACGGCGGTGGAGGGCGGGGTCTTATGGGGGAGGGGGGCCACAGACCCGCCCACCGCGCCCCTCCCCCGTTCGCCCTCCGTGTCCGTGTCATCCGAGTCCGGAGACAGCAGGTCTGAACCTGAACTCCCGGTGCCGGCGCTGTCCTCCAGGTCCGCAGAGACCAGAGCCAGAGAACCGGACCGCCGTGACCGCGAGAAGGTGAAGAGACGGCGCCAAAGGTTGGTATGACGACCCGAGGAAGGGAGCCTCAGGGAGGTGAAGCCGAGCTGAGAGCGGACAGCCAGACGGAGGTTCTCCAGGACGGACGCCTGTGGAAAGAGAGCAGACCACAATAGAGACTTGTACTGTAAATTCACAGTTAAGGTTCTGAAGACTGGTTCTGATTCTCTGTACCTGGCTCCCAGAGCACACTGGGAAGTCCTCCACAGGTGGGATCAGACCCTGGGCGATCAGCTGACCATAAGAGGGCGGGGCTTCTCTCCGGAGCAGCTCCGCTTCCACTCTGGACAGCTGCGTCTCGAATGACCTGCAACGGCCAATCGCACGGCTCGAATCACACGGCTCACACATCGGCCCAATCGCAAACCGGATTCACAGAAGCAGTGACCAATCAGAGGCGGAGTCGGTTCTCACCTGCGTTCAAACATGCGCAGCGAGTAGAGCTTGCAGGTGCAGCCGAGGGCGATGACCAGCAGGAGTCCACAGATGAGGCTGCCGATGACAGCGGCGGTGATGACTCTGGTGGGAACGATGACGGGACAACTCTCCTCGTCGCTGCCGTCGCCACAGTCGTCCTGAGCGTCACAGACCCACGACTCAAACACACAGCGGTTGTTCTGCAGGAAGGTCAGAGGACGTGTTACACGGCAGAAGATTCATGTGTTTCTGTTGCATATTTACTGGTTGATGCGATGCTTATTAGTCAATTAATGTTAAAGTGTGAGAAATGAGAAAAGTCTCTCAGGTTCTAGTAGAACTTCATGTTCTTTGTGTGTTTACTTTATGGGTTCTATGTTGATCAGCTGACAGGTTGTCGGTACCTTGCAGTGGAAGTTTCCAGGCTGGCAGAAGAAGCAGTTCTTCTCGTCAGAACCGTTGGGGCAGCGGTTCTGATAGTTGCAGCGGTCCGATCGAGGGTAACAGGCTCCGTTTCTGGAACAGGGGAACTCATCCTCCTGACACGAAGAACAGTTGAGCTCATCACGACCGTTGGGACAATGCCAGTACCCGTCACAGCGCTGCTGCTCGGTGTAGCAGCCCCAGTTACCCCCACACGGAACCTCCCACGGCAGGCAGAACCCGTCCACCTGAAGAACCCAAGGAGACACACAGGAACAAGTTAAAACAGAACCCGTCTACATTAAGAACCCAGAGAGAGACACAGGAACAAGACAACCCGTCCACCTTCAGAACCCAGAGACACAGGAACAAGAGAACCCGTCCACCTTAAGAATCAAGAGAGACACACAGGAACAAGAGAACCCGTCTACATTAAGAACCCAGAGAGAGAGACAGGAACGAAAGAACCCGTCCACTTTAAGAACCCAAAGAGACACACAGGAACAAGTTAAACAGAACCCTTCCCCCTTAAGATCCTAGAGAGAGAGACAGGAACAAGTTAAACAGAACCTGTCTACATTAAGAACCCAGAGAGAGCCACAGGAACAAGAGAAGCCGTCCACCTTAAGAACCCAGAGACACACAGGAACAAGAGAACCCGTCTAATTCACTAAATACATATGAAACATCACTCAGGTTAAATAAACACACCTGGTAGGTGACGTTGAACCCTCGGGCAGCATTGATCTTGTCGGCGTAGAAGTGAATTCGGAGTTGACCCGACGATGAAACCACAGCGACGGGCGCTCTGGAGTCGAAGGCGGTGAGAACCCTGAGGAGACGGCGAGGGTTCTCCTCCAAGCCGTCATAGACCTTCACGTAGTCGCCGTATCCCGTCCCATCAAGTTTAAAGTCAGTAAACCTCAGGACGACCTGCAGAAGATGAAGGACGGGGGAAGGAGGACGAAGATCGAGACGTTAGATCTCCCAAAGAAGTAAAGCTTTCTCTCCCAGGTGTTTGTGTTGAGGATGGAGGTCAGAGGTTACCTTCCTGTGGTCTCCCGTGTCGATCAGCCAGGTGCAGTTGCTTCCTGGAGGGTAAAAGTCGGGGTAGTTTGGAGAGCTGAAGGAGCCGTAGAAGTTCCTCAACCATTCTCCACAAGTGGGAACATCACAGTCGATCTCATCCCCAAGGTCCTGGGTCAAAACAAACATGTCAGAAAATAAATAAAATGTTTAAACCATGTAGCTGTTGCAAGCAGGGTCCAACCATCAAGATATCACACGGCCAGACTAAGATTCACTGATTCTATATGAATCAGCCAGAAAAGAGTTGTAGCATCTCGACTGGAAAATGGAAACCGGGCCCCCTTTCTGGAGCCAGACCTGTGGGGGGGCTCGTCCAGGCCCTCACTCTCAGGGAGAGGTGTTGGGGTGGATTGAGCCAAGCAGCAGACAGAGGCCGGGACCAAGGCGTGCCGACCCCTGGCATTGCAGACTGGAAGGAATCGGGCTATGTTGCTTATATAGACCACCATTATCATTTTGATCATTATCACACTTCAGTCCCAGGACCATGAGACTGACACGGACAGGGCATAGCCAAGTCAATGTTATCACTATTTTTATTATTATACTTTTGAGAGCAGCGGCCAAATCAGGAAACTAGCTGATTGTGTTTGCTGAACCCCGTCTGTCATTTGGGCTTCAGTGTTACAGTTACACTCAATGAGACCAGGGGCAACTGTAAACAGGGGCAACTGTAAACAGGGGCAACTGTAAACAGGGACAACTGTAAACAGGGGCAGTAGTCAGATCTCAAGTTGCACCAATTAGCAGCTTGTTTACGATTGGTGCGTTCGTAAATAGTGTCATAATAGTGTGTGAACGTCACATGTTAGCATTACTGGTTAATAAAACGTGTCACTAAGATAACTAGCTCACTAACCCTAACAAGGTATTATCAGGGTCTCATCATCATCATCATCTTCCTCACACAAGAGGAACTACTGATATCAAAAGTAACGTTTTTCTTTCTTTGAACTTTCAACCCGTTTGTTCATCGATACAGAAGAAGAACGCTCGTCTAGCTGTGGAGAACACGATCATGGCTGGTGTTGGACTGGGAGAACTGGTTTGTTACCTGGCAGTCGATGCTGCCGTCACACCTCAGGCTGTGGGGCAGACAGGTGTAGATCCGGGTGTACCGGGACAGACAGGGGAACTGATTCAGACTGCAGGGCTGGAAAGAGAATGGAGACTCCACGCACAGATCCTCGTCCGAATTGTCTCCACACTCGTCCATGGAGTTACAGCGCCACCAGTCTGGGACGCACTTCCCATTAGAGCAGTGGAACTGGTCCACGTCACAGCTGGAGGCCTCTGGTTTACCTACAACAGGATATTATTGGTTATTGATGGATGACTTTAAAACATCTGGTAATGTGACAACACCACCCTCAAACTGATCAGGACTTTTGAACTCCTAATATCGTCTGCTTCAGACCCTTGGACCTCCTCATGGATCAGCTAAGAGGATTAACTCCAACCAGGAGGTTCTGCTGATCAAAGTCCAGACAGGGATGCGTGTTCAAACCTCACTGCACCCAGAGATCTGTGAACCACATTAGTGACCTGCTCCATCGAAGCTTCGACGCTCTACAAGTCCTCACCAGTGATGTAGGACAGTCGGAAGCCTTTTCCTGTCAGACCGTCGTCAGAGTGGAAGTGGATCCAGACGTGGTCCTGGGAGGAGATATAAGGTGGCGGCAAGGAGGAACCACAAACCCGGAGCCCATCCAGGCTCCTGTAGCTGCTGATGGACATCCAGTCCGCCGAGCAACGATGGGAACCCTGGAGGTCAAAGTCCTGAAAACTACGAACAGAGAAGAGAAAGTATTGATTAAATGGTCCTCCGCTAGCTTCTGGTTCTGAAGGCTGGTCCTAAACCCTGTTCCCTCTCTGTTGACTGGTCCTGAAGTCTGTTATTTCTCTGTTGACTGGTCCTGAACCCTTTTCCCTCTCTGTTGACTGGTCCTGAACCCCGTTCCCTCTCTGTTGACTGGTCCTGAACCCTGTTCCCTCTCTGTTGACTGGTCCTGAACCTCGTAACAGTCTGAGTGTTACCTGATGGTGACGGTGTCTCCAGGTCGCGCTCTGATGTTCCAGCTGCAGTTCAGTCTGGCCGGATACTGAAAGGGCCAACCGGGGCTGGTGATGACGCCACTGGACGCCCGCAGGAGCTCCGCCACGTCACCACAGGCTGGACAGACAGACAGAGAGTGAGAAGATGAAGCTCAGCTGATGTGACATCGTGGTTGTGACATCACCGTAGTTGCTACCAACTTACCATTAGAAATCCCTGACACATAGACGTTGTCATTCCTCTGAGACGCAGCAATGCATCCTGGGAAAGACACAAACACAATTAACAGAACGGAAACCGGAAGTTCAGTCAAATCACTTTAAAGAAACGTAACATCAGAACCATCTTAACATCAGAACGTCTTAACATCAGAACGTCTTAACATCAGAACCGTCTTAACATCAGAACGTCTTAACATCAGAACGTCTTAACATCAGAACGTCCTAACATCAGAACATCCTAACATCAGAACCGTCTTAACATCAGAACGTCTTAACATCAGAACGTCCTAACATCAGAACCGTCTTAACATCAGAACCGTCTTAACATCAGAACGTCCTAAAGAAACTTAACAGAACCGTCTTAACATCAGAACCGTCCTAACATCAGAACGTCTTAACATCAGAACCGTCTTAACATCAGAACGTCTTAACATCAGAACGTCCTAACATCAGAACGTCCTAAAGAAACTTAACATCAGAACGTCTTAACATCAGAAGGTCTTAACATCAGAACCGTCTTAAAATCAGAACCGTCTTAACATCAGAACGTCCTAAAGAAACTTAACATCAGAACCGTCTTAACATCAGAACCGTCTTAACATCAGAACGTCTTAACATCAGAACGTCTTAAGGAAACTTAACAAATATAAATATACGTAGGCCTATGTATATTTATATATATATATATATATATATATGTATATATTTATATATATATATGTGTATATTTATTAGTGCTGGGCAAGTTAACGCGTTATTATCGCAGTTTTTTTTTATTATTAAGCGGACATTTTTAACACAAGAACCAGGCAGCGAGCGGTGAACAGCTGTTTGTGTGGCGTCTCTTCCGTCGCTTCCTGTTTCCTTCACCTATATTCCCTGGGTCCTAAGTCCCTCCATGTACAGCTTCTTATCACCCTCTATGTACCAACGTACATTTATAACAAATACCACACATATAACGGTAATCAGCGTTGCATATGTGTCTGATCAACATACCAAAAAAAAAAGAAATGATTCATTTAAATTATTGTTTTAGAGTTTTTAGTGTTTTGTTTGTAATATGTATAATAAGCATCATTTAGTTATCACTACTGAGAATTTAACGAACATAAAAACATGACGTAGATAGGTTTGCAGTTTTCAAGGTGTATATTTAAATTGCATCTCTTACACACATGAAGATAAAGTTGTGAACACCGGCTGAATATTTATGATCAGAATCATTATAACTGTGTTATAACTGCTACTGTGTAAAGGGAATACTGCTGCTAACAAGAACCTGATGTGTTTAAAGTGTTTACAAACCAAATGTTGTTGACCTTTTGTTCATATAGCAGCACTTTAAAATAAAAGTGCGCAATACACTACTTTTGAATTCATTATTGAACTTTGCGTATAACAATGAGATTAAAAATGCGATCTTGTTCTCACATTACTTTGTTTGAATATAATAACAGAAGTATCAGAACATAAACGTGACTTTATGATCATATCTGATCCTGAGTCAGTGAACTCACCTGATAGGACCAGCAAGTAGACCACCGAAGGGCTGAGCCTGCAGCTTGGGCTGAGGGCCATAATAACCCTTTAGATGATGAAGGTCACTGACGTCATGTCAGCCTCAAAGCTCAGAAAACACGATGAACGTCCTTTGTTAGCTTAGCATCAGCTAACTGTTCTGTGTCTGCTCTAATCTACCGGCTAACTACGCTAACAATGCTAACATCACAACCCGGCTCCGAACAAAGACTCCCGTTAGCTCCGGCTAACAGCTAGCGTTAGCTCAGAGGAACATAGCTCCGTGTTCTGAGACATGACGGGAATAATAACTCTGGATATTATATTACATTATTAGATATAATGTCTTAAGATATCAGGTCCTACAACAGAACCACAGCTAACGTTAACCCTCAGGCTAACGAGCTAACATTAACAACACTGGTCGATTATATAGAACATGCTAACGAAGCTAAGCGGCTAGCTAGCCCGTCCTCCTCCACTAACCCGGGTTAATGTGAGCTAACCCGAGCTAATGAACGGAACCGGGAGAGAGTTTAGCAGCGCGACCTCTTCAGTGATAGCCGTTAGCTTAGCATTAGAACAACAACAGTCCGCAGCAGCGACCACAGAGAGTGACGTCATGAATCCATCTGTGTGTTTGAGTGTGTGAGTATGTGTGACGTCATGAATGTGTTGTATGTGTGTGTTATTGTATGTGTGTTATTTTGCTCCTCCTGATAGCCTATCAGTGTTGAGATGCTCCTCCTGTCATCACTGACTTTATACTGTATCCGCCTGTGTTCAGATCTCTAAGATACCTCATATTAGTAGAGATCAAACTGTGTATAAATGTGTATAAACCAGATGGTATAAATAATAATAAAGATGCTGTATTTACGTCTATATAACGTTATGTTGAGTGTTGATGGAGCTGCTACAATGTTAGCTTAGCACCGATCGATCAGAGCTCCATTCAGAAAACAACTTCACAACAAGTACTAAACACAAATAGAGGTTATAGTATATCTATTATCTAGGTTATCTCTTTCAAGCTGATAACTTAGCTAACTAGGTCACTTCGCTAGTTAACCAGTTACCCTAGCTTGTTAACTTCGCTAGTTAGCTGAAGTCTCTTTTCATCCTGTAGATTTAATAAAACTGATCTGAGAGAAAAGGTCAGAAAACATGAAAGACATATTATAAAACACAGAAAGTGTATAAAAACACATTCATGTAATAAAACATTTAATACATACAAACATTACATATATATATATATGTATATGTATATTTAAATTCAGTGTACAACAACAATGAGAAGAAGAAAATATTGAGAAAGATTAAAATTAAAGTGAAAAAGAAGATGATGAAGATGAAGACTACGATGAGGAAGATGAAGCTGCTGCTGATAAAGACGATGATGAAGATGATGATGAAGAGTGTCTCAACAGGAAGTCGTCCAGACTGAAGACCCGCCCCCAGCCGACAGCAGGGCTCATACTTATGAAGTCGTCCAGGTTCATCTGACACTCTGAGGAGGAAACGCATCACAGTGATGTCATCGTGATGTCATCTCACGGTTAACATTACCACATACTGAGGTGATGCGTCATGTGACCTGTGGTCCGTATGGGGGGGTAGGGTGGGGGGGGCATCCTCCAAGACCCTTCAGAGTCCTTCATGTGGGATCGATCCGACGCAAAGTTCAACAGGAAGCTGTCAGCAGGGACCACACGCAACTTCCTGGTGGAACAGAGACAAAGGTAGACGTGTTACCTGTGGAGTTCAGGTGTGTGTTACCTGTATAGTTCAGGTGTGTGTTACCTGTGGTGTTCAGGTGTGTGTTACCTGTGGTGTTCAGGTGTGTGTTACCTGTGGTGTTCAGGTGTGTGTTACCTGTGGTGTTCAGGTGCGTTACCTGTGGTGTTCAGGTGTGTTACCTGTGGTGTTCATGTGAGTTACCTGTGGTGTTTAGGTGTGTTACCTGTGGTGTTCAGGTGTGTGTTACCTGTATAGTTCAGGTGTGTTACCTGTGGTGTTCAGGTGTGTTACCTGTATAGTTCAGGTGTGTTACCTGTGGTGTTTAGGTGTTACCTGTGATGTTCAGGTGTGTGTTACCTGTGGTGTTCAGGTGTGTCACCTGTATAGTTCAGGTGTGTTACCTGTGGAGTTCAGGTGTGTGTTACCTGTGGTGTTCAGGTGTGTGTTACCTGTGGTACGCAGGTTTGATGTTGCGGTCCGAGCGGAGGGCCTGGTCAGAATACAGCTTCAGGCTGCAGGGAAACGACAGCTCAGTGTCCAGATCATAAACCAGAGAAGAAGAATGAAGTCTGACCTGCAGCAGCACAACGTGGTAGTCCTGAAACACACCATGACATCACCCGTTTCCGTGATACTACTACTGTACAGTAATACTACTGTACTGTGATACTACAGTACAGATACTACTGTACTGTGATACTACTACTGTACTGTGAACCTACAGTACTGTGATACTACTACTGTACTGTGATACTATTGTACTGTGATACTATTGTACTGTGATACTACAGTACAGAGATACTACAGTACAGTAGTATCACAGTACAGCAGAGCGGGACTTAGCGGACCCCTGTGTATTATTAATGAACTGTCTATGACATCACAGTTATTATCGATCACACAGTGACATCACAGACCCAGATAACTGGCCGGTCTCCACGTCCAGACTTCTGCTTCCACAGAGGAACCTGATGGAGAACAAACATCAGCTTTAGAACCAGACAGGTGTTCTTTAAGAACCATACAGCTGTTCTTTTAGAACCAGACAGGTGTTCTTTAAGAACGAACCAGACAGGTGTTCTTTAAAAACCAGACAGATGTTATTTAAGAACCAGACAGGTGTGAACCAGACAGGTGTTCCTTAAGAACCAGATAGGTATTATTTAAGAACCAGACAGGTGATTCAGAGAAACTGACTTATGTTTTGGAACCGGCAGACGTTCTGTAAAATGTGTGTTCTCACCATTCGGTTCTCATTTGAGATGAAAACCACAAACAATTCTTCCAGCAGTGCAGTTCTCTCGGTTCTGACGAACTCACAGAGTTTCCAAACATTTTCTTCACTGCAGAACAAGAACAGACAACAAAACCAGTTTATACAACATGTGCTGAACTGGTATTTTCTAGAGTAGAACCAGTTGGTAGAAACTGTGTTGAACTGGGATTTTCGGTTGGTAGAACTTGGAGAGTACTATGTTTTCTTGTACCATTAGGACTACAAGTACAAGTCAATTTACTATTTAGTAATACAGAATACAAAACAGTAATATAGTTTGTAGTTCAATATATATATTGTACTACTACAGAACATGTGTTGTAGTACTACAGAATATATATTTACTACTACAGAACATGTGTTGTAGTACTACAGAATATATATTGTACTACTACAGAACATGTGTTGTAGTACTACAGAATATATATTGTACTACTACAGAACATGTGTTGTAGTACTACAGAATATATATTTACTACTACAGAACATGTGTTGTAGTACTACAGAACATGTGTTGTAGTACTACAGAATATATATTGTACTACTACAGAACATGTGTTGTAGTACTACAGATATTGTACTACTACAGAACATGCGTTGTAGTACTACAGAATATACAGTATATTGTACTACAACAGAACACGTGTTGTAGTACTACAGAACGTATAGTACTAGTATATTGTAGTAATACATAACGTATGTTGTACTACTACAGAACAGGTAGTATTACGGAGTACTCGCCAGTAACAGCTGGTATAAACGCAGTTTTCGCGGCTCGGTGTGATGTCGTCACGTTCCATGTTGTGTGTCACACTGAAAACGTTCCGTCGGGGGAAAAGGATGTGACGTCACATCTTGTGGATCTTGATCCTGCAAACCTTTCAAACTAAAAGTTTAAACTTCTGTTCATTTTCTTTTACTCAGACCTTCAGTCCGTCTACAGGTTCAGGTAAAGACCTTCAGTCTACAGGTTCAGGTAAAGACCTTCAGTCTACAGGTTCAGATAAAGACCTTCAGTCTACAGGTTCAGATAAAGACCTTCCGTCTACAGGTTCAGATAAAGACCTTCAGTATACAGGTTCAGATAAAGACCTTCAGTCTACAGGTTCAGGTAAAGACCGTCATGCTTTGGTTCCGGAAGAACGACCTGAAGGAAAACACCAAAACCGGAAATCTAACTTCAGCCTTCAAAATAAAGGCAGGCAGAGTTTCATTCAAGTAAAATCAATGTTCAATAAGAAATGTTCATTAACTTGGACTTTATTACGATATATTTATAATTTAAAATTGTTTGATTTTGTAGTTATACACTTTATATTTATATATAATATATCTATATATATACTGTATATATATATATTTGTAGTCACATTTGAGTTTTTAGTTATAATTTCCTGATTTTTCTAAATTCAACACAAACAAAACTTAGTTCTGATCACTTTATTTTCTTTATATCGAATTAAAATGAAAAAGTTAAGCTTTATAAACTATAAACGTGTTTCTGAAATATGTTTATTAATATATATTATATATGAATATATATTATATATGATTATATAATATATTAATGTATAATATTCATATATAGAATTAATGTATAATATTCATATATAGAATTAATGTATAATATTCATATAATACAATATTATATATTCATATATAATAATATGGTGAGGATAAGTTGATATCAGTATTAATAGATTTTAACACTTTTACACTTCTGATTAGTTAGTAAAACACATTTGCTTAACTCTTAAATGAAACAAACCACAAGAAGAAACATGAAACTAAAAAGTGAATATTTATTAACTGACTAGTAGCAGAATCACCATGGCAACAACACACAACTGCTGATGAAACAAAAAACTGGTTTATTAAAATTAAAGTCATGAGGTCAAAGATCTCTGTAGTAAAGTCAGTGTTAGTTGGTTCATTCGGTCAGTCGGTGGGCAGGTTGAGTTGTTGGTTTGTTGGTCGGTGGGGAGGTTGGTTTGTTGGTCGGTGGGCAGGTTGGTTTGTTGGTCGGTGGGCAGGTTGGTTTGTTGGTCGGTGGGCAGGTTGGTTTGTTGGTCGGTGGGCAGGTTGGTTTGTTGGTCGGTGGGCAGGTTGGGTTGTTGGTCGGTGGGCAGGTTGGGTTGGTGGGTCGGTGGGCAGGTTGGGTTGGTGGGTCGGTGGGCAGGTTGGGTTGGTGGGTCGGTGGGCAGGTTGGGTTGGTGGGCAGGTTGGGTTGGTGGTCGGTCGGTCGGGTTGTCGGTCGGTCGGTCGGGTTGTTGGTCGGTCGGTCGGTTGATCGGTGGACAGGTTGCTAGGTGAAGAGGCGAATCGTGGCATCGGCTCCAGAGGAGAAGATCCAGGGTTGAGTGGGATGAAAGGTCACATCCAGGACGCCGAGGTCATGAGTGATCACATGACCTCGGAGAACCTTCACCGGGACGATCAATGGGTTCTGTAGCAGGTCACTGAGGGGGTGCAAGGTCAGTGTATATTACTGTGTGTATTACTGTGTATATTATTGTGTATTACTGTGTGTATTATTGTCTATTACTGTGTGTATTATTGTCTATTACTGTGCGTATTACTGTGTGTATTACCTGTAAACCGTCCCGTGACAGACGATGACAGATCCGTCGTCAGACGCCGAGGCAAACAGCGGGTAAAGTCGATGATAGGCCACGCCCCTCACGGCTTTCTTATGGTGTCTGCAGACAGGAAATGATCAATACCATCAACACCACAGTCTGGAACACGTGTTGCAACAGGCGATCAAATCAAAACAATGGATACAAAATGATTCAATGCAGACGTCGAGTTTTGGCTGTTGAATGAGGACAGAAAAATGATTGACATAAACCTTTGGTTTCACTTTACCACGTCTACCGGCATCAGACAGGAAGTCAGTGGTAGTAAAGCCCGCCTCTCGTTTGTTGTGATTGGCTGCCTGGACCAGACGTTACATTGACGAGCGGTGCGAACCCGTACCAAAGGTATAAATCTATAGCACCAAATGTAACCGGTAAGGATTCCTTCACCAGCTGATTGACAGGTACGTACCGTAACATCTTGTATGGTTTGGTTGAGAGGTCGAGGTCAAACCAGCTCAGCCTGCAGTCGTAACTCCCACAGATCACGTGATCACCTGTAGACACACCCACAAATTAGACAGAAGCTCCACCCCTTAGCAGTGATGTCACCTGATTATTGTTTAAAAGAATAATTTGATATTTGAATGATTCGTGAATCTGGTGTTTCGGTGGATCTGGTGTTTTGGTGAATCTGGTTACCCCCGGGGTGGACGGCCATGCTGGAGATCCACTTGGAGTTGGCCTGTAGTTTTTTGGTCATTTCCTGTTTCACCAGGTTGTAGATCCGAACTGAGCGCTGCGTCCCCACGAAGAAGTAGGGCCTGACAGGGTGGAAGGATACGCACTGAACCAGACCTTTGTTCTTCCTGAAGGGGTTCTGACTCCGCCTCCGGCTCACCTGGTGGATGAACACCTGCAGGTGGCTGGAGTGATCGGGCATTACCGACGCCAGGTAGTCTCCTTTAGCGTGCCACGTCACCTGGTGGACAGCCTGAGTGGACGATACGTTCGGTTAGTTATTGATCGTGTATCTGTAATCAATACAACAGGTGGGTTTCTCACTTTGGGGTGTTGTATTTTGAGGCGGATCCCTTGGCTAAGCTCCTCCCCTTCCACATCGCTCCATTTCACAGGCCCCGCCTCCTCAGTGGACTCCGCCTCCCTCTGACCCGAGAGTAGTCGCTCTGTTGACAAGACAACCTGTCTTTCTGCCAGAAGGGGAGACAGGATCAACACCACCGAGTCCCTGAATCAGAGAGAGAGAGAGACGGGTCATCAGCGAGAACGTTTGAATTATATAATTTATAACTATAATATTTAAATGTACTTTGGGAACATGTACAGATACAGGACAGACAGGACAGAGAAAGAAAGACGGGACAGAGAGAGAGAGAGAAAGAAAGACGGGACAGAGAGAGAGAAAGACGGGACAGAGAGAGAGAAGAAAGACGGGACAGAGAGAGAGAGAGAAAGACGGGACAGAGAGAGAGACACACAGGACAGACAGAAAAATCCTTACTGGGCTACAGCCAGCAGACAGACAGACGGGTTTGGGTTCCAGGCGATGCTCTTCACAGCTCCGCCCACCTGGACCGTCTTCATACAGCGAGACGAACAAACCTCCCAGAACCTCACGGAGCCGTCATCACTACCTGGAAGTACACACAACAGTAGTTCTGTACTTATGTACTAGTACACACAACGTAGTTCTATACACACACCACACAGCATACTTATACCCACACACTACTTATACAAGGCAAGATGTCGCCGTGCCAGCCTGTTGCAGCAGCTCCCTGTCTGTTTTAATTTTTTGTCTTTCTTCCCCACTCTTTCCTCTGTTTTTTGTTTTTTCCTTAACGTTTGGTTTAAGTTACGGTCAGACAACGGACCGTAACTTTTTCTCAACTTTTCTCGTGGCTTTCTGTTACTTTTCTCCCTCTTTGTAACGGAGAGCCACACACAATGAGCGGGGCCATTGTTTACTCCCGTGATCAGCTGATCGTGCTGAGTGAGCCGCAGCTGATGCCCGGCGCCAGGCCTGAGATCCCGGAGGAACTGCGGAGAAGAAGCCGGGGCTGCAGGTCTGGCGCTAAGCGAAGGGCGAAGAGGAGGAAATATAAACCTTCGGTACCGGCGATTCTAACGGGGAACGTGAGGTCTTTGACGAATAAGACGGACGAGCTCGGCGCGTTGGTAAAGACCGACAGGGACTTCCGTGAGTGTAGCGTCATGTGTTTCACGGAGACTTGGCTGCACGCTGATTTCCCAGACCACAGTGCATCGCTGCCCGGCTTCAGGTCTGTTCGGCGGACAGAGACGTTATACAGAGCAGCAAGAAGAGAGGTGGCGGGATTGCTGTGTATGTGAACGAGAGGTGGTGCAATCCCGACCATGTGTGTGAAGGAACGCTTCTGTAGCCCAGACATTGAACTATTAGCCGTGGGGATGCGTCCTTATTATTTGCAGAGGGAGTTCTCGTCCGCCATTGTTGTGGCTGTGTACGTCCTGCCGTCAGCTGATGCTGAGGCAGCAGTGGACACCATCCACTCCACTGTGTCTGGACTGCTGAGTCAACACCCTGGTGCATTTTTGGCAATTACTGGAGACTTTAATCACACCACTCTGGATAGAGCCCTGCCAACTTTTCACCAGTATATTAACTGCCCCACAAGGAACAATAAAACTCTGGACCTACTGTATGCTAATGCTAAGGATGCATACAGTGCCAGTGCTCAGGGAGTGCAAGGACTCCTACTGGAGGAAGCTGGAGGCCAAACTCCAGCAGAACAACGTGAGGGAGGTGTGGACCGGGATGAAGCAGATAACTGGCTTCAAGGATGGAGGGAGACAACTAGGGGGCTCCCTGGAGAGGGCAAACGAGCTAAACTGTTTCTTCAGTAGGTTTAGCTCACAGCCCTCATCTGTCTCCTCCTCACACCACACCTCACAAACACCTCTGCTGCCTCTCTCCCCCCCGGTGAGCTGCATGGACACAGAGCTCTTCCACCACTGACACCATTACCACCCCCACCCCCCTCTCTGTGACGACTGGCCAGGTTAGGAGACAGCTGGAGAGACTCCACCAAGGCAAGGCGGCAGGACCTGATGGCATCAGCCCCAGGGTCCTGAAGACCTGCGCCATCCAGCTGTCTGATGTTCTGCAACACCTTTACAACCTGAGCCTGAAGCAGGAGGAAGTCCCGGTGCTGTGGAAGACGTCGTGCCTGGTTCCTGTACCTAAGAAGACGACTCCATCTGGCCTCAACGACTACCGACCGGTTGCCTTCACATCACACGTGATGAAGGTGCTGCTGGTCTTGGCCCACCTCCAACCGCAGGTGAGATCCTCACTGGACCCTCTGCAATTTGCATACCAGCCTCATGTGGGGGTGGATGACGCCATCATCTACCTGCTGCAACGAGCTCAGTCGCACCTGGATGATCCGGTGGCTCTGTGAGAATCACTTTCTTTAATTTCTCCAGTGCATTCAACACCATCCAACCAGTGCTGCTGAGTGAGAAGCTGCGGGTGGTG
This sequence comes from Anarhichas minor, assembly GCF_050575085.1. Classification (NCBI taxonomy): domain Eukaryota; kingdom Metazoa; phylum Chordata; class Actinopteri; order Perciformes; family Anarhichadidae; genus Anarhichas; species Anarhichas minor. The sequence continues at coordinate 158,011 of NW_027466499.1, read as the reverse complement.
GGGGTTAACGCATCCACCGTCTCCTGGATCACTGACTAACTCACAGGCAGACCACAGTTTGTCCGACTGGGCAATGTGCTGTCTGATGGGGTGGTCAGTGATATTGGAGCCCCACAGGGAACTGTTCTGTCTCCCTTCCTGTTCACCTTGTACACCACTTACTTCCAGTACAACTCTGTGTCATGCCACCTGCAGAAGTTCTCTGATGACTCTGCAGTGGTCGGGTATATAAGGGACGGACGGGAGGAGGAGTACAGGGCAGTAGTGGAGGACTTTGTGGAGTGGGCCGGTAGAAATCACCTGCGTCTGAACGGGGCCAAGACCAGAGAGATGGTGGTCGACTTCAGGAGGAAGACGACGGCTCCACAACCACTGAGAGTTCTGGGAGAGGATGTGGACATGGTGGAGGAGTACAAGTACCTGGGTGTCTCCATCGACAGCAGACTGAACTGGAAGACCAACATCAACGCTGTGTACAAGAAGGGGATAAGTCGACTCTTTCTTGAGGAAACTTCGATCCTTCAACGTGTGCAGCAAGATGTTGGAGATGTTCTATCGGTCTGTTGTGGCCAGTGCACTGTACTTCTCCGTAGTCTGCTGGGGGAGCAGCATTGGAGCCGGAGACACCAACAGACTGAACAAACTGGTTAAGAAGGCCGGCTCCATCATTGGCTGCAAACAAGACTATCTGGAAGAGGTGGTGGAGAGGACACTGAAGAAACTATTATCCATATTGGATAACCCGGACCACCCTCTCCACCACCTACTGCAGGGACAGACTGATCCAGCTCCGCTGTCACAGGACGGATACAGGAGAATATTCCTGCAATAAGACTTTATAATAAATCACCTCTGAACAGATCATCCTCCACATAACTACACACCGCTACACTGTTGTTGTTTGATCTTTACACTACTGTTTAGTTTACCTAGTTAGTTAATTTAACACTATTCTATTTCATTGTATATACTGTGCATTTCTATTGTTATTTTCTTTATATTTAATATGTTCTACTCTGTTATGTTATTGTTTATATATTGTGCATTTTTCATACTTAATATTTTTATTTTTATTGTTACTTCGTAGCTGAAGTATATCTTTGCCGCTGTAACAAACAATTTCCCCGTGAGGATGAATAAAGGATCCATCTATCCACACACACACGCACACACACACATACACAGTACTTATACACAGACTGTACTTATACACACTGTACTTATACACACACTGTTACCTGAGGCGAGCCATTGTCCTGATGGAGACACACTGATGGAGCGAACCAGACCACTGTGACCCCGATACACCTGAACACACACAGTATGTTAGTGAGCATTCACCCGTCTACTAGATGTGTGTGTTTGTACACCATCTTTGAGAGGACAACTACAAGTTGTGTGTGTGTGTGTGTGTATGTGTGTGTTGTAAGAAGATTGTAGAAACATATGACAGCATAAAAGTATAACCATTACATATAACCTGTTTGATTTAAGAAGTATAACCGTTACACCATATCAACTGTTTTATTTCATGATAGAAGTGATTTAACATATAAACATCGACGCTTTATGTAAAACAGTCACTCAAACCGTATATGACCCTTCCTGTTCTAACAGGATCAAACAGGTATATTCTGTGGCTGTCACACTCATTTGTGAGTGACGCATGATTGTGACGGAGGTGACAGCCTCAGACCAGCATAGAAGGCAGCAGAGAGAAAGTCTGGACTATGCTTCTTTAATAAGAAGACTAGGCTTAAAGGTCTCACACCCTTAGAGGGGACTAGAAGACACTTCTGCTGTCAGAAGACAGCATGAGAAAAAGAAAAAAACAAAACAGCGAAAGCTGACTGAGGAAGCCTGTTGAATCAGGATCGTTAGTGCAAGCATGGAGGAGAGCCTGTTAATGCAGGACTGATATAATTAGCTTTTGAACCACTGAGAATGTTTCATTGGATTGAAATTGTAAGTGACTGGGACCCAAACTACAGACACTGGTTCTTTAGAATAGTTTGACCCTCTTTCTGTCCCTGAAACGTGTGATAACAGGTGACGACCGACTCTACCAGAGCAGCTTAAAGGTGAGTTCTCTGGGTGAAGGCTTGGCAGTGTTAGTCAAAAATGGTAAGAAACTTAAAATAGGCGATAGTAAAGTACAGACGTTCTACATAACGATTCATACTGGGAGTTAGGGTTACATCCGACATCCAAGACTCTCACAAAGACAATAGTTCAGAAATCCTAACGACTCAGCTACGGGGGAGATAAAAGGCCGACGGTATTGTTCTGACATCTTAGTGGGACACTAAACCCACAAGAAGCTGGTCAGATTACTGACGGAGTTACCACCATGTTAGAGCCCGCTTTCCCCGGGGCAGGATTCGTTCACGCTACAATGTGTGTGTGTGGTTGTGTGTGTGTGCATGTGTGGTTGTGTAAGTGTATGCGTGTGTGGTTGTGTGTGGTTGTGTGTGTGTGTGTGTGGTTGTGTGTAGTTGTGTGTGTGTGTGTGTAGTTGTGTGTGTGGTTGTGTGTGTATGTACCAGAGACTGTGTTGTAGGAAACGGTTGCAGGTCTTTTGGTTTTGGAAGTTTTGGAATCAGATCCTCTGGATTGACGTTGACCTGCAGACACACGGGCAGACAGACAGGTTAGTGATCACATGTTCCTCACAGACAGACAGTCCTGAGCTGTGATTGGCTGAGAGCTTACCCTCATCTTCCTCTGTCGAGGACACAGGTAAAGGTCGAGGCAGCGCTCGAACCGCTCGTGGAGGAACCGAGGAAACGCAGGAACCTGCCTGAGGCTGGAGAACCTCGTGGGAACAAACGGCAGCTTCCTGTCTGAGGCGTCCTGCTGCTCCCACAGGGCCCGCTGCAGAGAGGGAGACAGGTAGACAGACAGGTGGAGGTACGTTCTATCAACGAGCCAGTTCGACAGGTAGACCTCCTTCACAGCAGACCCACCTCCTCGTCCGTGAACAGGTACTCCGGTGGAGGGTTGTAGGACTCCTGGTGACCCGGTAGGGGAGCTTTAGGAGCTGGTAGGTGCATCTTGTGTCGGGCCAGAAGAGAAGAATCCTCATTGGTCCACAGGTCGTAGTACCGCCCCCTGCTGTCATCCTCCGTCCTCCGAGGTTTGATCCAGCCCATCTTTATGGCGTGAACCAGCTTAGACACCTTCTCCTTCTCAATGAGAGACGGGATGAAGCTGCGTTTGTCTGCTGGTCTGTTGGTGACCGGGTGGAGCATCACGTCCTGACTGAAGAACTCCACCTGAGGCTGGGGGGGTTAGTGAACTTGTGTTACTGTAGTAACCTAAATCTTACTGACCCGAGTACATTAAGTGGTTAAATGAGGGTTTTCGTGTTGTAAAAGGGGCGGGGCTTCACTTTCCGTACCTGGTACTCGTTGAAGTTGACGTCTCCGAACTGTCCTCTCTGCAGACGGTTCACCAGCTCCACCTGCTCATCTGACAGCACGATGTCACTTCCTGTCTGCTTGTCGTGGACCGTTCTCCTGCAGATAAACTGCCGGTTAGCATCGTTAGCCTTCTCTCTTTAAACCAATAGGGGGGCTAGCATTATGCTAACAAGCTCACCAGTAATTCGGGTCCTCCATTTTGTCGAGGAAGTCATCGAGCTCGTCCTTGTTCCTGATTGGTTTGTAGATCTTCTTCCCATCCAGGTTGTAGCCAATGTGAGGGAAGTCTTTGTACCACTCCATGGGAATGTTCCCCACCGTGTTCCTGATGTCCTGCAGAACCACAAGAACATATACAGAACCTCCGTAAACAGCTGACGTTTGCACAGAACGTAAAAGAATCAGGAACATGACCAAAGAATAGAGATCCCAACGGAACGTTAGAGATCCCGGTGGATACTGATCTCACCTCCTCATCTGAAGAGTCGTGTTGATATTCGTCTTCATGCTTTTCTTCTTCTACTTCTGTCACCGCTGCCTCCTTCTTCTTGTCCTCTTCTTCTATCTGTAGGTAGAACACAACACAGGTGAGTCACAACACAGGTGAGTCACAACCAGCCGTCACACACACACACACACACACACCTGCAGAGTCTGCTCTGGCTCCACTTTCAGATCTTCATCATCATCATCATCCTCACTGTCACTCCCAGAATCCTCCAGTCCTGAAAACACACTGTCCTCGCTGTCTGACCGATCTTCCTCCTCCTCCTCCTCCTCCTCAGAACATTTGTTGTTGAAGTTGAAGACCTGAAGAATAAAACCGACACTCAGGTTCAAACTACTTCAAAATAAACTACTTGTAAAAACATGTAATTTTAGAAACTTTACACCAATATAACCCTATAATAATACTGAGGAACCAACTCAAGTATACTAGTATAAATATACTAGTATAATAATACTAGGATACTTGTTTACTGAATCGATCAGAACAACCTGATAATAAGAGTCTATAAATATTTCTAACAGGTCAACAATGACACGAGGAAGAGTTTAGGTTCTTAAAAATGAAGAGAATGTGAACACAGTTAGTGAGTCTCAAGCTGTTTACTGATAGCATGGTTAGCATCGTTAGCATGGCTAGCATCGTTAACTGCTGTGTCTACTGTCATCAACACGGATGATGACATCCATCCTCTGGATCTTTACACCGTACATGGAGATACATGTTATATATATATAATAATATATTATAGAGCGTCCACTAAAGCTACCTCCTCCTGTTAGCATGCTAACAGCTACCTCCTCCTGTTAGCATGCTAACAGCTAGCCACAGGTTCACCAGTCCTCCTCCTCCTCCTGTCTGTCTGTCTCACCTCCACCTGCTCCTCGTCCTCCTCATCTTTACTCCTCTTCTTCACAGTCTTCTCTGAGACTTTCTCCATCTCTTCTCTCTGTTCGCTGCTCCGCATGTTTCTGCTGCTGCTCTCCTCCATCGTACAGCACGTGGGCACTTCCGGGGTCAAAGGAAACGCGTCATAGCTAGGGGTCATTGTTGGCGCCCTCTGGTGCTCGTCATCAACAACAACGGTGACGTATTGACGTCTACAATACAAATAAAATACATAAAACATTTTAAACTGGAAAGACACTAGGAAAGATAAACACTAGAAAAGATAGACACTAGGAAAGAAAGACACTAGGAAAGAAAGACACGAGAAAAGAAGGACACTAGGAAAGAAATACACAAGAAAAGAAAGACACTAAAGACAAACACTAGAAAAGATAAACAGTAGAAAAGATAAACACTAGAACAGATAAACGCTAGGAAAGAAACACATAAGAAAAGAAGGACACTAAAGAAGGACACTAGGAAAAAAAGACACGAGAAAAGAATGACCCTAACATATAACAGATAACATACAACATACAACATACAACATATAACATATAACATATAACATAAAACATATAACAGATAACAGATAACATACAACATACAACATACAACATACAACATACAACATATACAAGATAACATATAACATATAACATATAACATATAACATATACAAGATAACATACAACATATAAGAGATAACATATAAGAGATAACATATAAGAGATAACATACAACAGATAACAGATAACATACAACATACAACAGATAACATACAACAGATAACATATAACATATAACATACAACATACAACATACAACATACAACATATAACATCCATCCATCCATCCATCCATTTTCCTCCGCTTATCCGGGGTCGGGTCGCGGTGGCAACAGGCCAAGCAGGCTGACCCAGACCTCCCTCTCACCAGCAACATGTTCCAGCTCATTCTGGGGGATCCCGAGGCGTTCCCAGGCCAGCTGGGAGATGTAATCCCTCCAGCGTGTTCTGGGTCTTCCCCGGGGTCTCTTCCCAGTTGGACGTGCCTGGAAAACCTCCAGTGGGAGGCGTCCAGGAGGCATCCTAATTAGATGCCCGAACCACCTCAGCTGACTCCTTTCGACGCGAAGGAGTAGCGGCTCGACTCCAAGCTCCCTCCTGATGACCGAGCTCCTTACCCTATCTCTAAGGCTGAGCCCGGCCACCCTACGGAGGAAGCTCATTTCGGCCGCTTGTATCCGCGACTTTGTCCTTTCGGTCACGACCCAGAGTTCGTGACCATAGGTGAGGGTAGGAACGTAGACCGAGTGGTAAATTGAGAGCTTTGCCTTCCGGCTCAGCTCCCTCTTCACCAAGACGGTCCGGTGCAGCGCCTGCTTTACTGCTGCAGCCGCACCGATCCGTCTGTCGATCTCCCGCTCCATCTTACCCTCACTCGTGAACAAGACCCCGAGATACTTGAACTCCTTCGCTTGAGGTAGGCACTCCGTCCCCACCTGGAGGGAGCAATCCACCGGTTTCCGGCAGAGCATCATGGCCTCAGATTTGGAGGTGCTAACTCTCATCCCCGCCGCTTCACACTCGGCTGCAAACCGCCCCAGTGAATGCTGGAGGTCACGATCCGAGGAGGCTAACAGGACCACATCATCTGCAAACAGCAGAGAGGCGATCCCGAGACCCCCGAACCTGACGTTCTCCACCCCCCGGCTGCGCCTAGATATCCTGTCCATGAAAGTCACGAACAGGACTGTTATAACATATAACAGATAACATATAACAGATAACATACAACAGATAACATATAGAAGATAACATATAACAGATAACATACAACATATAACAGATAACATATAACAGATAACATACAACAGATAACAGATAACAGATAACATATAACAGATAACAGATAACATACAACAGATAACAGATAACATATAACAGACAACATAAAACATATAACAGATAACAGATAACATAATATATAACATATAACAGATAACATATAACATAACATATAACATAACATATAACAGATAGCATATAACATAACATATAACAGATAACATATAACATAATATATAACAGATAACAGATAACATATAACATAATATATAACAGATAACATATAACATAATATATAACATATAACAGATAACAGATAACATATAACATATAACAGATAATATATAACATATAACATAACATATAACAGATAACAGATAACATAATATATAACATATAACAGATAACATATAACATAATATATAACATATAACAGATAACATATAACATATAACAGACAACAGATAACAGATAACAGATAACATATAACATAATATATAACAGATAACAAATAACATAAAACACTGCTACACTATTGTTTGTTTGCTGTGGTATCTTTGCACTACTGGTTAGTTAGTTAGTTATATATGATATAAATATATAAATGATGAGTTTTGGGTCTATGTCAGAAATAATACAGATTTCAGCTCTTTGCGTCACAACGCGACCAGACGTCCATGCGTCATCACGGCGCGACAGCCTGCTAGCTACGCAGTTCTTGGTGTGATCGGATTTGTTGTTTATTTTCCGCCGTGTAGTTTTTAATAAGTAAAGAGTATTAATACATCATCTGTAGACCAGCAGACACGGCCCAGGACTAGGAGCTCTGTGACCCGGATCAGACCGCAGTCCGGCTCCGTGTCGCACTTTGTCTGGAGATCTTTGAGGAGTTCTCTGTTAGCATCGTTAGCTCAGATTAGCTGGTGTGTTAGTTTTTGTGTCTCTGATGGAGCATCCCGGAGGAGGAGGAGGGGGGGCGGTGGTGCTTAGCGGAGGAAACGTCCCGGCCTTCCTCACCAAACTGTGGACTCTGGTGGAAGACCCGGACACAGACCTACTCATCTGCTGGAGTCCGGTACACACGTTAGCTTAGCCTAGCCTTAGCCTAGCATAACAGTTAACGTTAGCTTAGCCTAGCCATAGTCAGAATCAGAATCAGCTTTATTGGGTTAGTCTAGCATAACAGTTAACTTTAGCAGGCACAGACAGCTGTTAGCTGTTAGCCTCAACAGGTTTAAAGTCTGAGGTGACACAAACTGAACTAGCTTTATATCTGTCTGTCTGTCTGTCTGTCTGTCTACACACTGATACCCACACACATGACTTGAATTCAGTCAAAGGCATTGTTAGATCTCCTGTCTGTGTCTCTCTGTCTCTGTCTCTGTCTCTCTCTCTCTCTCTCTCTCTCTGTTTAAATGCCACAACATTAAATACATATACATTAGGGGTGTAACGGTTCACAACATTCTCGATCGGTTCAATACGGTACAGTGGTGCCACGGTTCGGTACGTTTTCAATACAGCAAAAAAGCAGAAATGCCAAATCTCTGGTGAGACTCTCGAGGGGGCGTGTCTGATTTGATTCTCTGTTTGGGCTTTTGTTTTCTTTTACAAAACAGGAATTATGGTCTGGAGAACTGGGCTGGTGAAGGAGTAGTGTCACGGGGCTCAATAGCATTAAGCATGTTGGTACAGCCTGGTTTATCACTAGAGGAGGGATATACCTTTAGCCCTGTTTGAATCAGGAGGGAACAGATACCGAGACGCTGCGGGGAGAGTTTGTAACCAATGTCACGTGACTATTCACGGACACTGGGCTGATGGTGCCGCTGTAAACAGGAAGTAGATTGGTTGCTTACTTAAAATAATACGACAGAGTAATAAAGTAGTCTTTAATAATGAACGGTCGTGTTTGATACTTAAGATCTTCTCTAAAATCTTCCTCTATGAAGTCAAACAGACAGTTCGTGGAAAGTTTTAGAAGTTTTATTTTTCAGACTTAGTTACAGCGCTGGGGGTCTTGCTCTATCTCTCTCACCTCATATTTACATTAATATTAACACTTACACATGAGGTTTATTAGATTATGATCCATAAATGTGGTCAACACACGTCTCTCACTCGTTCCCTCGGTGTCGTTTCTGTTCTCACTGGTAGCTCTGCTGGTGGCCGAAGTCTCTGTCCTACTGGAGAGCAATTCATGTTTTGTTCCTTTATAGTTTATGTGTGTTAACTTGTTAACAAAATAAACATGTGGACAAAATAAACATTAATAAGAAAAGGAAAGTCCTCCGGTTTGTGTCCGTCCTCCTCAAAGCCTCTAACTGTGACTTCAGACGTCCGCTCCGTAGCGCTCATACCTCCGCTGGACACACCGCTCACTGATCTGCTTCCTCCTCAGAAATACAGACTTTAACTGAACAACAGCTGCTAGTAAAGACAACAAGATCAACAACACCTGTCATCAGTTGTTCATGTTCAATTAACCTGGTAGTCGATCAGTAATCAAGACTGTTCTTGTTTGTCAACATCTGGGAAAGGGTCATGTGATGGGAGCGTGGTGAATCAGGGAAGGACAGCACGTTACGTCGGGTTGAGCGCAGTGGCTCCACCAATTTCAGCTATATTTTATTTTTCAAATGCAATTTAATATTATTCAAACGTATTGTTCGGTTCGTAATGCGTACCGAACCGTGAGCCCCGTACCGAACGGTTTAATACGAATACGTGTATCATTACACCCCTAATATTTCTGTGTATTTCTTTATTTGAGTGACAGCAGTGCCACCTGGTGGTCCCTAGAAGTATTATTAATGTTATTAATAATATGAACCCATCAATATAACAATGATGTCATGTGTGTTCTCTGTCAGAGTGGAACCAGTTTCCATGTGTTCGATCAGGGTCGCTTCTCTAAGGAAGTTCTACCAAAGTTCTTCAAACACAACAACATGGCCAGCTTCATCAGACAGCTCAACATGTGTGAGTAGCAACAAAGATCTCTGACATCACGGATGACATCATCAGCAGTGATGTCATCTATCGGGTATTACTAATGTTTATGTACAGTTGTGTGAAAAAGTGTTTGCCCCCTTCCTAATTTCTTATTTTGCATGTTTGTCACACTTAAATGTTTCAGATCATCAAACAAATTTAAATATTAGACAAAGATAACACAAGTAAACACAAAATGCAGTTTTTAAATGAAGGTTTTTATTATTAAGGGAAAAAAAAAAATCCAAACCTACATGGCCCTGTGTGAAAAAGTGATTGCCCCCTAAACCTAATAACTGGTTGGGCCACCCTTAGCAGCAACAACTGCAATCAAGCGTTTGCGATAACTGGCAATGAGTCTTTTACAGCGCTGTAGAGGAATTTTGGCCCACTCATCTTTGCAGAATTGTTGTAATTCAGCCACATTGGAGGGTTTTTGAGCATGAACCGCCTTTTTAAGGTCATGCCACAGCATCTCAATCGGATTCAGGTCGGGACGTTGACTAGGCCACTCCAAAGTCTTCATTTTGTTTTTCTTAAGCCGTTCAGAGGTGGACTTGCTGGTGTGTTTTGGATCATTGTCCTGCTGCAGAACCCAAGTGCGCTTCAGCTTGAGGTCACGAACAGATGGCCGGACATTCTCCTTCAGGATTTTTTGGTAGACAGCAGAATTCATGATTCCATTTACCACAGCAAGTCTTCCAGGTCCTGAAGCAGCAAAACAGCCCCAGACCATCACACTACCACCACCATATTTTACTGTTGGTATGATGTTCCTTTTCTGAAATGCCGTGTTACTTTTACGCCAGATGTAATGGGACATACACCTTCCAAAAAGTTCAACTTTTGTCACGTCAGTCCACAGAGTATTTTCCCAAAAGTCTTGGGGATCATCAAGATGTTTTCTGGCAAAACTGAGACGAGCCTTTATGTTCTTTTTGCTCAGCAGTGGTTTTCGTCTTGGAACTCTGCCATGCAGGCCATTTTTGCCCAGTCTCTTTCTTATGGTGGAGTCATGGACACTGACCTTAATTGAGGCAAGTGAGGCCTGCAGTTCTTTGGATGTTGTTCTGGGGTCTTTTGTGACCTCTTGGATGAGCCGTCGCTGCGCTCTTGGGGTAATTTTGGTCGGCCGGCCAATCCTGGGAAGGTTCACCACTGTTCCATGTTTTCGCCATTTGTGGATAATGGCTCTCACTGTGGTTCGCTGGAGTCCCAAAGCTTTAGAAATGGCTTTGTAACCTTTTCCAGACTGATAGATCTCAATTACTTTGTTTCTCATTTGTTCCTGAATTTCTTTGGATCGCAGCATGATGTCTAGCTTTTGAGGATCTTTTGGTCTACCTCACTTTGTCAGGCAGGTCCTATTTAAGTGATTTCTTGATTGAGAACAGGTGTGGCAGTAATCAGGCCTGGGTGTGGCTAGAGAAATTACTCAGCTTTCCAAAGATGTGATAAACCACAGTTAATTTATGTTTTAACAGGGGGGGGGGCAATCACTTTTTCACACAACTGTACTTTGTACTACAGTATACATCATTTATTGGAATATTTGTTCCTGTTGAAGTTCTGACTTGTTTTACTGCAAGTTTTTACAAGTTTAATTCCTGTTTATCTTCTGTAGTACTACAACACATGTGTACTACAACACTTGTTCTGTTGTACTAGCTCTCCTGTGACCCCCCCATCGTCTGTATGTACTAGTGAATTATGTTTTCTGTGTACTCCAGATGGGTTCCGTAAGGTGGTGCACATCGAGCACGGTGGTTTGGTGAAACCAGAGAGAGACGACACAGAGTTTCAACATCCGTTCTTCATCAGAGGAGAAGAACACCTGCTGGAGAACATCAAACGCAAAGTCACCAGCGTATGTACCTGCACACCTGTACACTTGTGACACCTGCATATGTAGCGGTGCACAGAATGACGTCACACAGGCTCAATCTGATGCTACACATTTAATGAAAATGGTTCTGTAAAATACAAAGATATATATATATACGTTTAGGTATGCAGTCGCTTCTCAGCACTTTCTTCTTCTATTGTGTTCAGAGATTCTCATGTTCTCCCGTATTCACCATATTTAATACTAAACAGTAGTAACAAAACAATAATATGAGCGACGGGGGCTCCCTCTCACGAGGGCTCATTATCACGGCTGCCGTCCCGCGCTCCTACTGCTACAATGGCGGTCAGCAATCTTGCATTAGCTGCTAGCTAGCTAAACTTACAAATAAACATTTACAAGACCTTACACATTGCCACCAACGTACAGTATAACAGTATCTACTAACCCGGGGTACCTAAATAACCTCACCAGCTTACCTGTAAAATACAAAGATATACGTATATACGTTTAGGTATGCAGTCGCTTCTCAGCACTTTCTTCTTCTATTGTGTTCAGAGATTCTCATGTTCTCACGTACTCACGCGAGACTTCCATCTGGCTCTCTGTCACAGACACTGCTGATGTCGCAACACTGCCACCTACTGGCGATCCACTGGATCTACTGCCTACAAATGTATCTGGCGATAAATAACACTGTACCCCACATTTTAACTAAAATGAACACTTCCTCCTCATTAACACATAGGAAACATAATAAACTCACTTAACTTACACTACACCCAAGCAACTATTGTTCTTCCTGAACTCAAATGACTTATTGTGCCACACATACACCTCTGACACCTGTACACACCCGTACACTTGTGACACCTGCACACACCTGAACACACCTCTGACACCTTTACACACCTTTGCACACCTTTACACACCTCTACACACCTGCACACACCTCTACACACCTGAACACACCTTTACACACCTCTACACACCTGAACACACTTTTACGCACCCGACACCTGAACACACCTGTACACCTGTGTGCACCTACCTGTTAAACTGTTGACCTGCACACCTGTCAGACTGTTGTGGTCTCCATGGTAAAGGTGCATCTCTCTGTGTGTGTGGTTGGTTCAGGTGTCGTCTGTGCGGCAGGAGGAAGTGAAGATGTCTGCACACGATGTGAACAAGATCCTGAACGATGTTCAGCTGATGAAGGGAAAACAGGAAACCATCGACTCCAGAATCATCGCCATGAAACAGTGAGAACTCCTGATCCTAGACCAGAACCAGACCAGAACCCTGACCCCACAGGGTTCCTGCATTCGGCTAGTCTCATTAAATAAACCTGTTTCTGCATGTTTTCCAGTGAGAACGAGGCTCTGTGGAGAGAGGTGGCCAGTCTGAGACAGAAACACGTTCAGCAACAGAAAGTCGTCCACAAGGTGATCAATACACCAATACATCCAGTGGTTAAGAATGTAACCAATACACCAATACATCAGTCAACCAATACACCAATACATCCAGTGGTTAACAAGGTAACCAATACACCAATACATCAGTCAATCAATACATCCAGTGGTCAACAAGGTAACCAATACATCCAGTGGTTAACAAGGTGATCAATACACCAATACATCAGTCAACCAATACACCAATACATCCAGTGGTTAACAAGGTAACCAATACATCAGTCAACCAATACATCCAGTGGTTAACAAGGTAACCAATACACCAATACATCCAGTGGTTAACAAGGTGATCAATACACCAATACATCCAGTGGTTAACAAGGTGATCAATACACCAATACATCAGTCAACCAATACATCCAGTGGTTAACAAGGTAACCAATACACCAATACATCAGTCAACCAATACACCAATACATCCAGTGGTTAACAAGGTGATCAATACACCAATACATCAGTCAATCAATACACCAAAACATCCAGTGGTTAACAAGGTGATCAATACACTAATATATCCAGTGGTTAACAAGGTGATCAATACACCAATACATCAGTCAACCAATACATCCAGTGGTTAACAAGGTAACCAATACACCAATACATCAGTCAACGAATACACCAATACATCCAGTGGTTAACAAGGTGATCAATACACCAATACATCAGTCAACCAATACACCAATACATCCAGTGGTTAGCAAGGTAACCAATACATCAATACATCAGTCAACCAATACACCAATACATCAGTCAATCAATTCACCAATACATCCAGTGGTTAACAAGGTCACCAATACATCAGTCAATCAATACACCAATACATCCAGTGGTTAACAAGGTAACCAATACATCAGTCAACCAATACACCAATACATCCAGTGGTTAACAAGGTAACCAATACACCAATACATCAGTCAATCAATACACCAATACATCAGTCAACCAATACACCAATACATCCAGTGGTTAACAAGGTAACCAATACATCAGTCAATCAATACACCAATACATCCAGTGGTTAACAAGGTGATCAATACACCAATACATCAGTCAACCAATACACCAATACATCCTGTGGTCAACAAGGTAACCAATACACCAATACATCAGTCAATCAATACACCAATACATCCAGTGGTTAACAAGGTAACCAATACATCAGTCAACCAATACACCAATACATCCAGTGGTTAACAAGGTAACCAATACACCAATACATCAGTCAATCAATACACCAATACATCAGTCAACCAATACACCAATACATCCAGTGGTTAACAAGGTAACCAATACATCAGTCAATCAATACACCAATACATCCAGTGGTTAACAAGGTGATCAATACACCAATACATCAGTCAACCAATACACCAATACATCCAGTGGTCAACAAGGTAACCAATACACCAATACATCAGTCAATCAATACACCAATACATCAGTCAACCAATACACCAATACATCCAGTGGTTAACAAGGTAACCAATACATCAGTCAATCAATACACCAATACATCCAGTGGTTAACAAGGTGATCAATACACCAATACATCAGTCAACCAATACACCAATACATCCAGTGGTCAACAAGGTAACCAATACACCAATACATCAGTCAACCAATACACCAATACATCCAGTGGTTAACAAGGTAACCAATACATCAGTCAACCAATACATCCAGTGGTTAACAAGGTGATCAATACACCAATACATCAGTCAACCAATACATCCAGTGGTTAACAAGGTAACCAATACACCAATACATCAGTCAACCAATACACCAATACATCCAGTGGTTAACAAGGTGATCAATACACCAATACATCAGTCAATCAATACACCAAAACATCCAGTGGTTAACAAGGTGATCAATACACTAATATATCCAGTGGTTAACAAGGTGATCAATACACCAATACATCAGTCAACCAATACATCCAGTGGTTAACAAGGTAACCAATACACCAATACATCAGTCAACGAATACACCAATACATCCAGTGGTTAACAAGGTGATCAATACACCAATACATCAGTCAACCAATACACCAATACATCCAGTGGTTAGCAAGGTAACCAATACATCAATACATCAGTCAACCAATACACCAATACATCAGTCAATCAATTCACCAATACATCCAGTGGTTAACAAGGTCACCAATACATCAGTCAATCAATACACCAATACATCCAGTGGTTAACAAGGTAACCAATACATCAGTCAACCAATACACCAATACATCCAGTGGTTAACAAGGTAACCAATACACCAATACATCAGTCAATCAATACACCAATACATCCAGTGGTTAGCAAGGTAACCAATACATCAATACATCAGTCAACCAATACACCAATACATCAGTCAATCAATTCACCAATACATCCAGTGGTTAACAAGGTCACCAATACATCAGTCAATCAATACACCAATACATCCAGTGGTTAACAAGGTAACCAATACATCAGTCAACCAATACACCAATACATCCAGTGGTTAACAAGGTAACCAATACACCAATACATCAGTCAATCAATACACCAATACATCAGTCAACCAATACACCAATACATCCAGTGGTTAACAAGGTAACCAATACATCAGTCAATCAATACACCAATACATCCAGTGGTTAACAAGGTGATCAATACACCAATACATCAGTCAACCAATACACCAATACATCCAGTGGTCAACAAGGTAACCAATACACCAATACATCAGTCAATCAATACACCAATACATCCAGTGGTTAACAAGGTAACCAATACACCAATACATCAGTCAACCAATACATCCAGTTATTAACAAGGTAACCAATACACTAATACATCCAGTGGTCAACAAGGTGATCAATACACCAATACATCAGTTGCTGTTAGCACTTTAGCTTAGCTTCTACCGGAACCAGTAATAAACTCTCTCTCTTTACAGTTAATCCAGTTCCTGGTGTCTCTCGTCCAGTCCAACAGGGTTCTGGGTGTCAAGAGGAAAATGTAAGTTTACTACACTGTGTACTACACAATATACTTCACTATATCTATATATAGATATATATATATATATCTATATATATATAGATATATATATATATCTATATATATATATATTTCCTCAGTAACATGTATGTATTTATCGTTTTCTGTCTGCAGTCCTCTGATGTTGAATGACTCTAGCTCCTCCCACTCCATGCCAAAATACAGTCGCCCTCTCTCATTGGAGCGCATGCAGGTAATGAGTCACTGACTCACCTGTCAGAGGTCACCTGTCACCTGAGGATGTTTAGTTTTGTATGAATGAGGCAGATTGTGTGGGTTAGGTTTGTGACTCTCCGTCTGTTTCTGTGTTTTCAGGCTGCAGCCAGTTTATTCTCAGCTGACCCCCTGGTGACCTCTGGACCAATCATCTCTGACATCACAGATGTGGCCACGCCCACAGACGAGAATGTGATCTGTGATTGGAGTGATGCAGAGTGAGAACTAATTACACCTTTTCTTTTCCTTTTCTGAATGCTGAATATTCCGTTGTCAGTAACATGAGTTCAGATGCCCAGACTCGGTAGGCGACTGCTCTGACAGCCAATGAGCTGCCTGCGTTCTTCTCATCTGATTGGTTCGTCAGCATTCAGTAACAGCCAATCCACTTTGTTGTTTCACCTGCAGAGAAAGCCAATCAGTCAACATCAAAGAGGAGCCATCCATTCCTGACGTGGAGGTGTGTCCTGTTCTGGAGAGCGGAGATACTCATTTAGACACGCCCTTCTCTCCCACCACCTTCATCAACTCCATTTTACAGGAAAACGAGACTCAGCCGAACCCGAATACCTCCATCACCAATCCTACATCAGGTAACATCTTATAAACACCTCCTACATCAGGTAACATCTTATAAACACCTCCATCACCAGTCCTACATCAGGTAACATCTTATAAACACCTCCATCACCAATCCTACATCAGGTTACATCTTATAAACACCTCCATCACCAGTCCTACATCAGGTAACATCTTATAAACACCTCCATCACCAATCCTACATCAGGTAACATCTTATAAACACCTCCATCACCAATCCTACATCGGGTAACATCTTATAAACACCTCCATCACCAATCCTACATCGGGTTACATCTTATAAACACCTCCATCACCAATCCTACATCGAGTTACATCTCATAAACACCTCCATCACCAATCCTACATCGGGTTACATCTTATAAACACCTCCATCACCAATCCTACATCGGGTTACATCTTATAAACACCTCAATCACCAATCCTACATCGGGTTACATCTTATAAACACCTCCATCACCAATCCTACATCGGGTTACATCTTATAAACTCCTCCATCACCAATCCTACATCGGGTTACATCTTATAAACACCTCCATCACCAATCCCACATCAGGTAACATCTTATAAACACCTCCATCACCAGTCCTACATCAGGTTACATCTTATAAACACCTCCATCACCAATCCTACATCAGATTACATCTTATAAACACCTCCATCACCAGTCCTACATCAGGTAACATCTTATAAACACCTCCATCACCAATCCTACACCAGGTAACATCTTATAAACACCTCCATCACCAATCCTACACCAGGTAACATCTTTTCAAAGTATAAATGTTTACAGAGGTTTTTGGTAATAATTGTCAGTATAGTAATATCTTCTCTTCGTTCAATCCTTGGCTTTCTGTTTCTGGTCTATGTAGCCAGTCCCATTGTTGTGATGAGCCCTGTTTCCACTGGGCCCCTTCCACCAGCCCCAGCCAGCCAACCACTTGCATTTGTTGCCACCACAAACTCTGCCCTCAGCCCCACCAAACCTCAGCAGAAATGTAAAACCATCGCCTGTATTGACAGGTAAGTAACCTGTTACACTTGTTTCACATCTGTTAGGTTGGTTGGAGGTAGATTTACCTGCTCGTCCTACCTTCTATCAACGACCCCCAACTGCTAACAACTGACCTAACAACTGTCCCAACACCTGTTCAGATACAGTGGGGAAAAAAAGTATTTAGTCAGCCACCAATTATGCAAGTTCTCCCACTTAAAAAGATGAGAGAGGCCTGTAATTTTCATCATAGGTACACTTCAACTATGAGAGACAAAATGAGAAAAAAAAAATCCAGAAAATCACATTTTTAAAGAATTTATTTGCAAATTATGGTGGAAAATAAGTATTTGGTCAATAACAAAAGTTCATCTCAATACTTTGTTATATACCCTTTGTTGGCAATGACAGAGGTCAAACGTTTTCTGTAAGTCTTCACAAGCTTTTCACACACTGTTGCTGGTATTTTGGCCCATTCCTCCATGCAGATCTCCTCTAGAGCAGTGATGTTTTGGGGCTGTCGCTGGGCAACACGGACTTTCAACTCCCTCCACAGATTTTCTATGGGGTTGAGATCTGGAGACTGGCTAGGCCACTCCAGGACCTTGAAATGCTTCTTACGAAGCCACTCCTTCGTTGCCCGGGCGGTGTGTTTGGGATCATTGTCATGCTGAAAGACCCAGCCACGTTTCATCTTCAATGCCCTTGCTGATGGAAGGAGGTTTCCACTCAAAATCTCACGATACATGGCCCCATTCATTCTTTCCTTTACACGGATCAGTCGTCCTGGTCCCCTTGCAGAAAAACAGCCCCAAAGCATGATGTTTCCACCCCCATGCTTCACAGTAGGTATGGTGTTCTTTGGATGCAACTCGGCGTTCTTTGTCCTCCAAACACGACGAGTTGAGTTTTTACCAAAAAGTTCTATTTTGGTTTCATCTGACCATATGACATTCTCCCAATCCTCTTCTGGATCATCCAAATGCTCTCTTGCAAACTTCAGACGGGCCTGGACATGTACTGGCTTAAGCAGGGGGACACGTCTGGCACTGCAGAATTTGAGTCCCTGGCGGCGTAGTGTGTTACTGATGGTAGCCTTTGTTACTTTGGTCCCAGCTCTCTGCAGGTCATTCACTAGGTCCCCCCGTGTGGTTCTGGGATTTTTGTTCACCGTTCTTGTGATCATTTTGACCCCACGGGGTGAGATCTTGCGTGGAGCCCCAGATCGAGGGAGACTATCAGTGGTCTTGTATGTCTTCCATTTTCTAATAATTGCTCCCACAGTTGATTTCTTCACACCAAGCTGCTTACCTATTGCAGATTCAGTCTTCCCAGCCTGGTGCAGGTCTACAATTTTGTTTCTGGTGTCCTTTGACAGCTCTTTGGTCTTGGCCATAGTGGAGTTTGGAGTGTGACTGTTTGAGGTTGTGGACAGGTGTCTTTTATACTGATAACGAGTTCAAACAGATGCCATTAACACAGGTAACGAGAAATCTTGCTTGTTTGTAGGTGACCAAATACTTATTTTACCGAGGAATTTACCAATTAATTCATTAAAAATCCTACAATGTGATTTCCTGGATTCTTTCCCCCCATTCTGTCTCTCATAGTTGAAGTGTACCTATGATGAAAATTACAGGCATCTCTCATCTTTTTAAGTGGGAGAACTTGCACAATTGGTGGCTGACTAAATACTTTTTTGCCCCACTGTACCTGCCATCAACTGTGTCCTAACAACATGTGTCCTAACAACACCTGCCAACAACTGTCTCATCAGCACCCACAACACCTGCAAACAACTGTCCCATCAGCACCCACAACACCTGCCAACAACTGTCCCATTAGCACCCACAACACCTGCCAACAACTGTCCCTTTAGCACCCACAACACCTGCCAACAACTGTCCCATTAGCACCCACAACACCTGCCAACAACTGTCCCTTTAGCACCCACAACACCTGCCAACAACTGTCCCATTAGCACCCACAACACCTGCCAACAACTGTCCCATTAGCACCCACAACACCTGCCAACAACTGTCCCATCAGCACCCACAACACCTGCCAACAACTGTCCCTTTAGCACCCACAACACCTGCCAACAACTGTCCCATTAGCACCCACAACACCTGCCAACAACTGTCCCATTAGCACCCACAACACCTGCCAACAACTGTCCCATTAGCACCCACAACAACTGTCCCATCAGCACCCACAACACCTGCCATCAACTGTCCCATCAGCACCCACAACACCTGCCAACAACTGTCCCATTAGCACCCACAACACCTGCCAACAACTGTCCCATTAGCACCCACAACACCTGCCAACAACTGTCCCATTAGCACCCACAACACCTGCCAACAACTGTCCCATCAGCACCCACAACACCTGCCAACAACTGTCCCTTTAGCACCCACACCTGCCAACAACTGTCCCATCAGCACCCACAACACCTGCCATCAACTGTCCCATCAGCACCCACAACACCTGCCATCAACTGTCCCATCAGCACCCACAACACCTGCCAACAACTCTCCCATCAGCACCCACAACACCTGCCAACAACTCTCCCATCAGCACCCACAACACCTGCCAACAACTCTCCCATCAGCACCCACAACACCTGCCAACAACTCTCCCATCAGCACCCACAACACCTGCCAACAACTCTCCCATCAACATATTTTCATCCCCTTGTTGCTCCCCACTGTGTCTCCGAACCTCCAGGGACACATCTTGCCCAGAATGCCTATAACCGTGTGATTGATTAATTTCATTGACTTATACGTGTATACTTCAACATAGTTTCAGTTTATATGTAAAAGTAACTTCTCAGATGGTAGTCCTTTTAAGGGTCAGGTGTTTACTTTAAACCCCTGTGCTTCCCTCAGACCCCGCCCCCCTCCCTCTGCAGGTGGACTGTCACCTGATCGTTGGCGCTTCTTATCAACACGAGCTGACAAGTAAATCAATTAATCAAAATTATCTTTGTTTTAATATTGTTATATTAAAAATATTCTTACTTTAGTGATATTTTTTTCTCTTTTTGTCAGCATGTTTAGACTCAACCCAACAGTGAATACTAACTATTATTTTGTGCAACAAAGCCTGATATAGCCTCTATTAATAGTAGCTCTATCGTCCAGAATTTATTAAAAACACATATATGAAGCACGCTGTTGCACTGGGTGACATGCTCCTTCGTCATGATGAACACACACTTGGGCTGGGCGGTATACCGGTTTTAATTTCCCGTACGATATGAATTTTTCATATACCGTCATACCGGTACACAGCCGATTCAACTTCTGTTGCTCTTCAACAGGCAGCAAAATATATTGTTCGCCGCTGAGAGCGCTGCGGTTGGAGCTAGTTATCTTAACTGTATTGAGAGGGAACCCTAGTCATGGTCATAACTTTATAACAACAACTAATAACCCACAACTAACGCTCTTTAATTGGGCAAAACGCCACGACACAACAGTTTGTGACAGATAAACAATTTGTAACACTAATAATTGTACATTTATAAAATTACACCGCCGAACTGCATGCTGGGTAAAGCTCACTAACAGTCTGCTAACAGCTGGGAGAGGCTCTGTCGCTCTAGTAACGTTACATTAAAGAACAGAACAGAGCGATGCAGGATGAACAAAGACTGAACAACAAAAGGTATTTGGGTCAGACACATATGCAACGCTGATTACCCTAATATGTGTGGTATTTGTTATAAATGTACGTTGGTACATAGAGGGTGATAAGAATCTGTACAGGGAGGGACTTAGGACCCAGGGGAATGTAGGTGAAGGAAACAGGAAGTGACGGAACGGAAGACACGCCACACAAACAGCTGTTCACCGCTCGCTGGCCGGTTGGCCGGCAGGTTGTTTTCGGAGTTAATTAATTAAGGCTTTAACGCGGAAAAAAAATACCATGATATACCGTGAAACCGCCAGAATCTTACAAAATACCGTGATATGCATTTTTGGTCATACCGCCCAGCCCTAACACACACTGTAGTTTATTGTGACTCAATACCACAAACACCATTCCGCTGCCCCAAATACTCACTAGAGCATTAATCCGCCACTGAAAATAGTCCCCAACAAATACACTGTTTCCTCCTATTTGATAAAAGCTATAGTAACCCAGGGCTGTGGACTAACTTTTCCACTGGTAGGACTGGTGCTTGCTCCAGCACATGGTCGCACCCTTTTTTTGGTACAACATGGTATAAATCAGTGGTGGAAATTAACTAAGTGCATTTACTCCACTACATTTCAGAGGGAAATATTGTACTTTTTACTTCATTACATTTATTTAAATCCCAAGCTGTGCACCGCTACGTTCACGTGCATCACGAGCTGTGCACCGCTACGTTCACGTGCGTCACGAGCTGTGCACCGTGTCACCGTGTCACCGGAGTATTTTCTTCCCGCTGTCCCGGTGCTTGTTCATGGAGGAGTGTAGGGTCTCTGTAAATTATAGAGTACGGTTCAGACTTGCTCTATATTAAAAAAAGGTGTCTCGAGAAAACCGCTGTTATGATTTCCCACTATATAAATACAATTGAATTGTAAATTAATTATTTAAAAAATCTATACTATATACTAGCACTAAGGCCGACAACGGCAGGGAGACAGCGGGGCAGAGCCAGCATACTTCCACATCAACCTTGGTGAATCTTCTTTAGGCCAAACAAAACCAGAGTGGTTGTTGGAAGTGGAAAGACCGGACAAACCAAGACAGTTTGGATGAGTTTCAGTCAAGTTCAAATAAAGTTACAACCGGTGTGTTTTCCAGTGGAGTCTGGTTGCTTTGAGGAGAGCATATAAACTGTAGGTTTTGTAAGTTTATAAATTATAATAATTGTTCACATTCCTGTTCATTATTTTAATTATTCAATAAGCTTACATGTTCTGAATATGTGTATATTGTGTTGAGGTATTCAAAAATCAATATTTCTAGTTGAAAATGCGATTCTCTAAATTATTCAGAATAAAGGAAGGCATATAGGAAGGAGTCACGTTTAGCCTCTGTAGGACCCGACTTCGAAGGACTCGTCCTACAAGGAAGGAACTTTGAGAAACACCAACGGAAGAACACATTGGTGGTTTGAATCTAAACATGAGATTTAATAGTACGAGGAAAAATATAGAAAATCAGCAGACTGGTGATGTAACTTAACGTCATGTCTCTCTCTTTTTCCTGTCTTTTCTCCTGTCTGTCTCTGTGTTTCAGGTCTGAACTGTCCAATCATGTTGAATGCATTGACAGCAGTCTGGAAAACCTGCAGAGCATCCTGAACACACAAGCCTTCACCTTCGACACATCCCCGCTCATGGAGGTCAGTCTGACAGTGTCTTCTGTCTTAATAATATATATTAACTAGGTTTGGGCAAGTTAACGCTTTATTATCGCGTTAACGCATTAATTAATTAACGGCAACAATTATTTTATCGCGTCAACGCAGGTTTTTATTTATTATTAAGCCGTCATTTTTAACACAAGAACCGGGCAGCGAGCGGTGAACAGCTGTGGCGTCACTTCCGTCTATTCCTGTTTCCTTCACCTACATTCCCCTGGGTCCTAAGTCCCTCCATGTACAGCTTCTTATCACCCTCTATGTACCAACGTACATTTATAACAAATACCACACATATTACGGTAATCAGCGTTGCATATGTGTCTGACCAAAATACCAACAAAAGCAAAAAATAAATGATTAATTTAAATTATTGTTTTAGAGTTTTTAAAGTGTTTTGTTTGTAATATGTATAATAAGCATCATTTAGTATCACTACTGAGAATTTAACAAACATAAAAACATGACGTAGATAGGTTTGCAGTTTTCAAGGTGTATATTTAAATATCATCTCTTACACACATGAAGATAAAGTTGTGAACACCGGCTGAATATCTATGATCAGAATCATTATAACTGTGTTATAACTGCTACTGTGTAAAGGGAATACTGCTGCTAACAAGAACCTGATGTGTTTAAAGTGTTTACAAACCAAATGTTATTGACCTTTTGTTCATATAGCAGCACTTTCAAAATAAAAGTGCACAATACACTACTTTTGAATTCATTGTTGAATTTAACATAACAATGCGATTAATCGCAGACAAATCATGCGATTAATCGCAGACAAATCATGCGATTAATCGCGAAAAAAAATTGTAATAGTTGTCCAGCACTAATATTAACGGTATATATTGACATGTGTCGGACATATTAACAGTATATATATTATGTGTCGGACATATTAACGGTATATATTGACATGTGTCGGACATATTTACGGTATATATTGACATGTGTCGGACATAGTAACGGTATATATTGACATGTGTCGGACATATTAACGGTATATATTGACATGTGTCGGACATATTAACGGTATATATTGACATGTGTCGGACATATTAACGGTATATATTGACATGTGTCGGGCATATTAACGGTATATATTGACATGTCTCGGACATATTAACGGTATATATTGACATGTGTCGGGCATATTAACGGTATATATTGACATGTGTCGGACATAGTAACGGTATATATTGACATGTGTCGGAAATATTAACGGTATATATTGACATGTGTCGGGCATATTAACGGTATACATTGACATGTGTCGGACATATTAACGGTATACATTGACATGTGTCGGACATATTGACGGTATATATTGACATGTGTGAGACATATTGACGGTATATATTGACATGTGTCGGGCATATTAACGGTATATATTAACATGTCTCGGACATATTAACGGTATATATTGACATGTGTCGGGCATATTAACGGTATATATTGACATGTCTCGGACATATTAACGGTATATATTGACATGTCTCGGACATATTAACGGTATATATTGACATGTGTCGGGCATATTAATGGTATATATTGACATGTGTCGGACATAGTAACGGTATATATTGACATGTGTCGGGCATATTAACGGTATATATTAACATGTCTCGGACATATTAACGGTATATATATTATGTGTCGGACATATTAACGGTATATATATTATGTGTCGGACATA
Source organism: Anarhichas minor (assembly GCF_050575085.1). Lineage (NCBI taxonomy): Eukaryota > Metazoa > Chordata > Actinopteri > Perciformes > Anarhichadidae > Anarhichas > Anarhichas minor. The sequence goes on along the minus strand of NW_027466499.1, from coordinate 133,104 downwards.
TTAACGGTATATATATTATGTGTCGGACATATTAACGGTATATATATTATGTGTCGGACATATTAACGGTATATATATTATGTGTCGGACATATTAACGGTATATATTGACATGTGTCGGACATATTAACGGTATATATTGACATGTGTCGGACATATTAACGGTATATATTGACATGTCTCGGACATATTAACGGTATATATTGACATGTCTCGGACATATTAACGGTATATATTGACATGTGTCGGGCATATTAATGGTATATATTGACATGTGTCGGACATAGTAACGGTATATATTGACATGTGTCGGGCATATTAACGGTATATATTGACATGTGTCGGACATATTAACGGTATATATATTATGTGTCGGACATATTAACGGTATATATATTATGTGTCGGACATATTAACGGTATATATATTATGTGTCGGACATATTAACGGTATATATATTATGTGTCGGATATATTAACGGTATATATTGACATGTGTCTGACATTAACGGTATATATTGACATGTGTCAGACATTAACGGTATACATTAACATGTGTCGGACATATTGACGGTATACATTAACATGTGTCGGACATATTGGCGGTATATATTGACATGTGTCAGACATATTAACAGTATATATTGACATGTGTCGGGCATATTAACGGTATATATTGACATGTGTCGGAAACATTAACAGTATATATTGACATGTGTCGGAAACATTAACAGTATATATTAACATGTGTCGGACATATTAACAGTATATATTAACAGGGTTAGGGTCATCAGCTCATTGTCGGCGCTCACTTCTCATCAGAGGCAGACCATTATATCAGAAAGTACAATGACAAGAATCTTCCTGCTGGTCTTGATTGACTGAAGCTCCTCCAGTCAGTGTTACTCTCAGCAGCTCAGATTCTGGAGGGTCCCCTTTATACACAGTAAATTAATATATGTGTGTATAAAGTATTATGTTTATTCATGTTAACTCTCTTTGTGTTTAGTTTTTCAGTTCTTCCTGTTCTTCTGGAGACTTCGATCTGGACAGTTTGGAAACTGTGAGTTAAAAAACACAGACTGGTTTTCACTCATGTATTGACCATGTATACATACAGGTATATACTGTATACCATATATAAATCATATAAACGTACAGGTGTATATAAATCATATAAACATACAGGTATATATAGATCATATATAAATCATGTAAACATAAAGGTATGTATGTATCATATATATCATAAATAAGGTTAAGATAAGGGTTATTGATGACGTATGACAGTATTATTATATGTATGTGTGTGTACATACTGATTAAACATGTTTGTGTTTTGATGATGACCTCACAACCATTTGACTGTTATGTCACTGTTTCCTCTCAGCTGCTGTCGGAAGAAGTCTCTAATGGAGGTGTGGAAAGCACCATGAACACAGGTAACACACACACTCACCTTCTGAACTTCTGTACTTGTGAGGACCCTCTTTGAATCTCCTCTCTGATTGATCCAGGGAAGCAGCTCGTGCAGTACACGCCCACACCCATCCTGATGTCTGAACCAATCAGCACCGACCTGCCCTCCCTCCTAGAGCTGGAGGCGGGGCCTTTCTTCATCTCTGACCCGCCCACCGATGACCCTGCTGCCGCTCTGCTAAGCCACGCCCACCTGGACTCTGACCTCTGATATCTGCAGGAAAGGGGCGTGGCATGTGATTTATCGGTCACCATGGCAACAGGACTCAGCAGCAGCGATAGGATGAAATCGATCTGTTGATCGATCAAGTTATATTATGCAGATTAATATTAACCAGTTTATATACCTGTGTCTTCTTCTACTCTTTTATTTAGTGTTTGTTTTTTCTTCTTCGCTGCTTTTATTAAAAAGTTTGTTTGACGCTCGCTGTTAAAAACACCTGTAGTCCAATCAGAACAGGTCTGAGGATCATGTGACTTCTGCATGTCTTTGTTTTCATGTGTCAAATATAGAAGATGAAGAGAATCTGGATATTTTTTGAAAAGTTTATTATAAATGAGAAGTGTTTATTAGATAGATAGAGATGCATCAGTCCTGATGAGTCCGATCAACATCGGTCCTGATGAGTCCGATCAACATCGGTCCTGATGAGTCCGATCGTCCGATCAACATCGGTCCTGATGAGTCCGATCAATTATCGGTCCTGATGAGTCCGATCAACATCGGTCCTCATGAGTCCGATCGTCCGATCAACATCGGTCCTGATGAGTCCGATCAACATCGGTCCTGATGAGTCCAATCAATCATGAAAATCAATAGAAGTTCTTATTGAATCTTTTGTGCCGTTTCTATGATATGGTTAATATTGTTCCCTCTGATGTGAATAATATTTGAATGGCTCGTGCTCTTCAGTGTGTGGATGAATGCGTGTTTTAGCGCCGAAGTGTTGCTGGATTGATTTGTCATGCTTTGTTGTCATATAAATATGTGACTGGTTGTTGTTTGTTCTTGTCATTGTGTTAATTACATTGATTTTGACTATATGCATTGTCCGAACCTGTTAAAAACGGACCTATTTTTTAGGCCTCTGCTTGAAAATTGCATACCCATACTAAGAAGAGTATATCTCTGCAACCACAAGGTCTATTTGAATAATTTTGGTGCTATAATAAAGGGAACACTCGTGAGATTTGTTCAGATGTGTACATATCAGTATATATGGTACAGGTTAAGAGTAAATGAAGATGGGACACAGCACAAATTTAAAAGTTTCAGCTTCGCCTAAAAAACAAAAAGCACTTACAGGATTGTTATTTCCTTGGAATGATGCAGCTGCAGGTGTAAACCTCTCCTAAATCATAGCCCAATATGTGAACAGTCTCTCTGCAAAGTTTCATTTTGATAAAGTGAAGCAGAAAGGTTTTAGTACAGAGAGGTCAGGCGAGGTCTCCAAAATGGTCATTTTGGCACCATCTGTGCCATTTGAATTTTCTCATGTACCAAACTATATATTTCACTTGTATATCACTAATAGTGTTCAATACATCCAAATACAGCAGTTTTGGCTTTATTTTGAAAGCCAAAATCCTCTCTGAACCCTCTCTGTGGGTACATCCCAAGTCTCTTAATTGCATCCCCGTTTCCCTCACTTGCGTCCTTTCCTTGTGTCTTAGTCCCTCCCACCAGGGATACATCGAGGAAACCATGCGAGGAGAGAGGAAACTAGGAAATATGTTTTAAGACGCATGAGACGTCCTTTCCTCAGTTGCGTCACGTGAAGCGACGTCTGTTTCTGATGACTGTGCTGATGATCACAGCTGATCAGCTGTCAGTCGGTTTTAACAGCTGGAGAGACTTTTGATAAGTTTGTGTCTGTTCACATGATCACTGTACTTAATAATAGTAACTAATAATACTAATAACTAATAAAGACACACAGTAATCACCACTGTAGAGGTGTTTCTCTCTGTAGTCTGTTAACAAACTGTGTCCTGTGTTCTGTTTATAAGCACAGGATCCATTTCTACCGGCGGAATGCGATCGTCTTATTTATGAATTATTTGCGTCTGTACGTTTTGAAATTCAGATTGTGACGTCGATATTTAATAACCCAGAATATGATTATTGTTTCTCTTAAATGATAAAACTCATCAAACACTCAGGAATGATGTAAAAAGTGTTTCGTCTCTCTATCTATCTATCTATCTCTAGGGTTTCGTCTCTCCAGCTCTCTCTGACTTTAATTGTATTCATAATAAAGTTATTGAGGGAAACATCAGATCATGAAAACACAAATCTTTCTAATAAATGTAGAAAGTTGTTTGTGGTCCTTTTGTTGTTCAGTCTACAATGAACATTTATTTAAACCAGATGTTGAATCAGAAAACGAATCAAATATAAAGCTTGAGTTTAATCTGTGATCCGTCTTCACTGTTTACATGTTGAACCAAATCTCATCAATCCGATTGGCTGCAGTGTCCAATCACATGACTGATGAACAATGAGGGAGCGTGTCGGCCGTTAAAACACTTCCTGGAAGTCTGTTCTCGTGGGTCCTCGCTCATGGCTCCTCAGAGATCCCTCCTCTCTCCTCGATCCTCGCTCCTCAGAGCTAAATGACAATTAAGAGACTTGGGATGTACCCTGTGTCTCTCTGCGTACTGGAGGTTTTCTCGATGTCAGCCCCCTGTGAGTACGCAGGGCTCTATCTCAGCAACCCATTGGTCGATTTCAGTGATTGACGCCTCATTTGAAGCGATAGAGCCAATAGAATTTAGCTATACCGACCAAAATGAGATTGACAGCACTGTTAGCCAATCAGAATCAGCAAGGTGCCGTCCTGTGAGACATGCTGGTTGTGACGCAAGGCGATTCTCAGACTTCCTGCATTGACCCACAGCAATGTAGAAATGCCCAGAATGATTTTAGTGTAACACAGGACGTAGGTATTTCAGTGTGGAATTATCGGGAAAATAAACATCACGGAAAAACAGCAAAGGTAAGAGAAAGTTTACAACTATTGTTTGATGAAGCGATTTCTGTTGTTGGTGTTCTTTGGGTCATATCTCGCTGATGCTTTGTTGTAGTATCGCATAAAATACCTCAGCTGTGGAGCCAGAAATGTGGCGAGTGGGTTGACTAGGTGGCACTATATAGATTTTGATATTTGATAATTCATTTAGTTGTTGTTTAAGTTGTGTTTGGAGCATGTAAAAACGGCTTACATATTCTTGTAGCCCAGTTTCTGCTGTTTAATCTGATGTGCAACGTCATTATATTGGTTCATGATAAGTGCATTTTTTCCGACGATATATGCTAAACTTTCTCCACAGCCCCCAAAAAGGGGGTGCTCGGGCGCAGCATCCCGTCATGAGCGTATTCATGTATCTGTTTTCTTTTACAAAACAAGAATGATGGTCTGGAGAAATGGGGATTGTGTGGCTATTGCTTTAGCCCTGTTTGAATCAGTAGGGAACAGCTAAACGCTGCGGGGAGAGTTTGTGTGCTGCTGTTGTTTTCCTGCTAAACTAGTTTAGCATAGCCTCCGTTTTGAAGCCTCCAGTTTGGCGATTTGTCCATAGCCATCTTGTTTTTATCAAGCAGTGAACAGGAAGTGACCATATTAGGACTGAGGAGGCGTGACGTATAGACCTGTCAATCACTGTGTAGCCCCGCCCTAAAGCATCCCCTGCTTTATGGTCTGTTTGACTCTAAATGGACCATAATGTACTAAATGAACATCATGCTGTATTGAAGAAGACTTGAAACTAGAGATTGAGACCATAAACTCATGTTTACAATGTTTACTGAAGTAATAAATCAAGAGAGTAGAGTCATGTTCTCATAGACTTCTATACAACCAGAGGAGTCGCCCTCTGGTGGACACTAGAGAGAATGCAGCTTTAACACATGAAGCTTTGACTTTACTTTAAAGAACTTTTCTCCTAGTTTATTAAACCTCAGAAGAGTCGACTCATTGGAGAAATATTATAATATATATTATAATATTAATACAGAAACTGAGCTTTGAACAAAATACAAATTCTCAGTTTGATGTTCAAAATAAACAAATACATTTATTGTAGAAGTTTACAATCCTGACGGTGACGATGATGTCACATCAAGTCAAAACAGAAACTTAACTGAAACTTATTTTTATTTATTTTTCTCTAAAACAAAATAAACGTCTATGAACAGAATTCCACATTTTAAATATTTAAAAAACACCAATGAGCTGCTGAGACTCAGTGGGCGTGGCCTACAGCTAGTGGGAGGGGGGGGATTTCCTGGGCCATGCTGATTGGTTGGTACACTGGAAACGGTAGCGCAGGAATCGAACTCGCGGCTTTATGTGGAAGTCAGCAGGTATCCTCCAATTCCACATTTTCTGCACCTGAAACCAAAACTAGATTTAACGATTTACACTTTGTTTTATTTACGCAATATACAAGTTAAGATTTGACAAAAAAAACCTTAACTTCTCATTAAATATGGTTAATAACATTAAATATGATTCATTAGATTGAATAACTGTCTTTATGTTAATGTGACTCATCAGGCAAAACGTGCTTTAGGACCTCAACTCTAAAACGTGTTCTGGAGAAACTCATCTAATAATCCAAAGGTGCTTTTCCTCTTGTGTTATCAGAATAAGAAATAAGAGGAACCATCAGAGAGCAGGGTTCTCCACATATCAATAAATACATGAGAGGGTTCTGGAGAAACATAATAAGAAATAAGGGAACCATCAGACAGCAGGGTTCTCCACATATCAATAAATACATGAGGGTTCTGGAGAAACATAATAAGAGATAAGAGGAACCATCAGACAGCAGGGTTCTCCACATATCAATAAATACATGAGAGGGTTCTGGAGAAACATAATAAGAGATAAGAGGAACCATCAGACAGCAGGGTTCTCCACATATCAATAAATACATGAGGGTTCTGAGGACTTGGACTTGTACGAACCTTCAGGACCCTGACCAGATGGGTTGTACTGTTCAGTGACTGAACCTGCAGAGAGCAAGCAGAACCAAGAAAAGAGAAAGAACAAGGCTTCAGCACCTGATCTCAGGAAAGATCCACTAAAACAACTAGTTAAGGTCAATCTTTAACCAGACTAGTTAATGCAAACCTTAACAAGTCTAGTTAATACCAACCTTTAATGAGACTACTTAATGCAAAGACACTAGGTAATGCCAACCTTAACAAGACTAGTTAGAGACTAGTTAATGTCAGCCCTTAACAAGACTAGTTAGAGACTAGTTAATGTCAGCCCTTAACAAGACTAGTTAATGCAAAGAGACTAGGTAATGCCAACCTTAACAAGACTAATTAATGCCAACCTTAACGAGTCTGGTTAATACCAACCCTAACAAGACTAGTTTAATGCCAACTATTAACAAGACTAGTCAATGCAAAGAGACTAGTTAATGCAAAGAGACTAGTAAATGCCAACCCTTAACAAGACTAGTTAATGCCAACTTTTAACGAGACCAGTTAACACCCAGAACTGCAAACTAGACTTGTTAATAGCAACCTTAATAAACTAGATTGACCTGAAGCTGGAGAAGCGGTTCTGGACTTGTTGGCTGTAATATTACATAATAGATCATAACATTTGTAAAACTTACCAGCCATCTCTGTGTGATCTGTCACCGCTGGATGACCTGTAAAACACACACACACACACACACACACACACACACACACACACACACACACACACACACACACACACACACACACACACAGATCAACACACATTTCTAATGTAGAAGAAGACTTCTTCTTCTTCTGTGTAAATTACTGTCACTTACTGGAGTCAAATGGAGTTCCTGTTGGATCTGCTGAAACTACAAACACAAGCAGTTTAACAACAGGTTTGACCTCTGACCTGTCTGTCAGCCATGTTGGTGGGTGGAGCTTACCTATGACTCTCCCTGTGGAGTCTGTTGCCATGGTAACCAGGTCTATTTGGGAGTACCCATGTGAAGCTGAAACAATAAATAAACAGGATGACAGACAGACAGACAGGTGAACACAGACAGGTGTGTGTCAGACAGGTGAACACACAGACAGGTGGACAGACAGGTGAACACACAGACAGGTGTGTGTCAGACAGGTGAACACACAGACAGGTGTACCTGAGGGCAGTGTGTCTGTGTGGAGGATGGTGGGGGGTGACTCTGTAACATGATCATGTGACAAGAAATGAGAGCCACAAACTATTGATGTTATTGTTGATGTTGTTGTTGATGTTGTTGTTGACTCACCTGTGACATCATGGCCGAGTCTGAGACCTGAAGGAACCAATCAGAGAGTCAGGTTTTTGTTAATCAAAGTATTGATATCTTCATGTTTCTGTCTCACCTGTGAGCTCAACGTCAAGACCGGACTCTGGTCCACCTGGTGACATCATCACAACGTCACTAACGAGCTCTCTGATTGGTCCAGTCAGTAATTAGATATGATCGCTTATTATCTATTAACGTATTAAGTCAAAGTGTTGGCCGACTGATAATCAGCCATTCAGGATAATATGATGGTATATATAATACACTGTATATAATATATATGATATATGATATATATATAATATATAAAATATACAATATATTTAATATGATAATATATACATATATTATATATAATACAATTATGAACATTTACCTGCGTTTGTGTTCGTCAGCAGACTTTGTCGACCGTTTCCTTAAAAACACACACTGTCAGCCAATCACAGCCTTCGACACGCTCTGACTCATCATTTAACCGCTTTGTAATCAAATAAACTAAAACTTTATTGTTCTTACAACATGTGACATAAACAGCCTTGGAAAGTATTCACCTCCCTCCGTGTTTCTATTTTGTTGCTTTACAAGAATTCAAAGTGATTTTATTCGAATTTTATGAAATAAAACAAAACAAAATAGTTCAAGTTGGTGAAATGAAATGAAAAAAGAAATGTTTAGAAATAAACAAACAATAAAGTGAAAAGTGGTGGGTATTATATTTGCATAAAGTATTTGTATTTTCTTTTACTAAGATTAGATGTATTGTTCCTGCTGGTTCAGACCACAACTACACCTGCTTCCCATTTCACTGGTTACTGATTTACTTCTAGTAAATATAACTTTGCTTTCCATTTATTAGTTAAAGAACTTCAAGAACACTTGAAGCAAATAACTTTGGGCTATAGTCTTACATGATAACCACAATATTTAAGATATTTATTTTCATAAAGATGAGAATATATCGACATTATCTGGGGAAAGGGGGCGTGTCTACAGCACCTGTGTGTGACTCTCACAGAGGGGGCGTGTCTACAGCACCTGTCTGTGTGACTCTCACAGAGGGGGTGTGTCTACAGCTCCATCGTGATGAAGTGAGCGGTCAGTCTTTTCCTTTTCATAGAGGAACGATCTTCATACTGAAGTGGGTGCGTGAGTGGATTTCGTATCGTGGTTCAAGCACTTTAACCAGATTTTGAAATCCTTTGTTTTACACACCGGAGTGTCCCCCATCGCTGACAGACAGGATGGTGTCTCTTCATATGTGTGGACATGCCGATGTATTGCCGTTGTCGTGTGTCTTTCTCGTTGAATAACGCCTACATACCGTAACGGTTTTGTCCACCACCCTCATCCCGTCATTATAAGTTACAGGTTAAGACAAAATGCTCCCAAACTTGAGACTTAAATGACGTCGGGGGCTTCTGAAGTTCGCCATGACTTTCATCGTTAAATGCTTTTAACCTGCTCCGTTCACACGAACACACTACTGCTTTATATCTGTTCACTGACACTTTGCATTGGTATTCGGGGACTTGAAAAGGAACAGCAGCAGTAACACTTTATTACACACTGTGATGATTAAACTGTAAAAAAAAACAAAAAACTAAATTAATCCGTGGTTCGATCCGTGATCCCTTACACCACTAGAATAAACCTTTTTCTAGTCTGGAATAGACATTTTGGACTCTCCCTGTGAGTTGGTTCTGAGTTGTGCTTGTGGGTTCTCACATGTTCCACATCCAGAGATCGTTACAAGAGCAGAACTAGTTAACTCGGGTCTAACCGATGTGTCCAGATATCGTGACGTGTATTGCTGAGACAGGAAAACCACAACCTGGTTCCGTTCTCCTGGTGGGTACATTGCCCTCAGGCTGGTCAGGCGAGGGGCCGCCCAAGTCAGAAGGGCACGGTGATCCCCGTAGCAACTTCTGCAGATCTGGTGCCCCATTGATGGTTTATGTGAAAACACAGCAGAGGTGTTGTCCAACCGGACAAGCACATGCTTTCCCTTCAAATATGGCAGGAAGTGCTTGAGCGCTAGCTCTAGAACCTTGACCTGCCCCTGCGGTCTTTGAGCAGACAACTGCCCCCAAGCAGTCCTGTTCTGTCACACTGCACCCCGCCTTGAGAGGCAGGTATCTGTTATGACAATCTACCGGCGGAATGGAACCAAGCCCATGGGGACACTGTTTGCCAGATATGCACTCTCCCTCCATGGGGATAGAGTGAGTAGGCACTGTTTTGATATTATTATTGCCCTGTATCTGTGCCACTTGGCATCCAAGTGAAGGCTGTTCAGCCATCTGCAAGCCCAAGGGAACGACAGTTGAGGCAGCTGTCAGTTTACCCAATAGTCGGAGAAAAGGATGTAGGGCAACCGTCTGCCCCCTCGGAAGGGGGAGAGGTTGTGGGGGTTGTTGTCCACATGCTGGGGCGACAGACAGGCCCTCATAGGGCCACACTAATGAAGGTTATGCTCTGAGAAGGGCTCAGGTAGCTCCTCTCCATGTTCACCTTGAGGCCCCACCGGGCCACGTGAGAGAAGGCGAGCAGTGTCCTGTGGCGCCTGAAGCCTAGGACACTAGGATATTTGCTGCAGATATTGGTGACCCACCAGTTAGCCTGAGCGAGAGCACTCTGCCACTGTGGAAACAGACCAAAAAACAGTCCTTACAGTGAGAGAGGAGCGAGGACACTCTTCACTAGGACCGTCGCTGTAAATAGTGGTGTCCCACCAGTTAGCCTGAGCGAAGACACTCAGCTAACTGTGATATCCGTAATGTTACAAAATCAATGGACACAATCCAAGTATTAACTTAGTCTAGTTAGTGTCCCACCAGGTTAGCCTGAGTGAGGACACCACCAGCTGCATCAGCCGTAATGCATAAAAAGCATCAATGGACACAACATCAATGTGGATTTAGTATAACGAGCATTCACCGAGTTAGCTTGAGCGAGGACACTCTGCTAACTGTGATAGTTGTAATGCTACAAAGTTGATGGACACAGCCCCAGTATCAGCTTTGTCTAGCTAGCATCTCACAAAGTTAGCCTGAGTGAGGACACTGCTAACTGTGAAATATGTCAGATGTAAAAATGAAATCTCAATGGACACAATGCCAATGTCGATCTAGTCTCTCACCAAGTTTGCCTGAGCGGGAACACTCTGCTAACTGTCATAGCCGTAATGTTACAACATCAGTGGACATAATGCTAATGTCGAACTAGCATCTCATCAAGTTTGCCTGAGCGGGAACACTCTGCTAACTGTGATAGCCGTAATGTTACAAAACCAGTGGACATGATGCTAATGTCGATCTAGTCGAACTAGCATCTCATCAAGTTAGCCTGAGCTAGGACACTCTGCTCACTGTGAAGGGCGGGCCGACAGCGTATATTCTATGCTCTCGTTAGCGCGCCACTCGATTAGCTAGAGCGGAAGCGCTCTGCCAACCGTGGAAAATAAACAACGGTTATAGAAAACAATGTTAATCGATCTCACCGATTGCTGTCTTCACGACTTAGGTGGCCCTTATCAGACTGGTGATGACCGATGATAGGGGCATCCACCAGTCAGGTGCTCGATGGTCCGAACGGCGAAACACACCGCTCCCTCCGAAGAGGGACAGCTTGTCGCAGCCTTTGGAGGGCGAGAGATCCGCAACTCCGACCGGTGGCCACAAGGCTACAGCGACAAGCTCTAATATGTCTTGATCGTAGACACATCTTTGTTTATGCTACCATGGTAGCTAACCTGCGTAGCGAGAAGATGAAAAAGGACTGAACTCAGGATGACACCGGAACTTATAGATGACGGGGGTCATCCGAGGTCACAGGTGACTTTGTTGATATAAATATTCGACCTGCGCATGCGCGAAACAGAAGATATCCAGTGTTAAACACTGCCTCTGGCGGTCAGTAAGGATGAAATAGAACACCTGCTGCTAGTCATCAGGTTTTCTGCTCCACATATCTGGAACAAAGTCCCAGAAAGCTGCAGGTCTGCTGAGACCCTCAGCTCCTTTAAATCAAGACTGAAGACTTTTCTGTTGGCTGCCTTTAATTAAATCAGATTCAAATATATTAATCAATTTCCTGCATTTCTGCATTTTACTACTGTATTTTATTTCTTATTTTTTGTGTTTCAATGAATGTTCTTAATTGTTTTTAGATCTCCTTTACTTTTGCCTTATGTTTTGATGCTTTTAATGGTTTAATGGCCTTCTAAAAGGGGCGGGGCAGTGGAGGAGCCATGTGACCCGGAAACAGGAAACTGAAAGTCCCGCCCCCCTTCTGGACTGTCTCTGGAAGATGCCCCGCCCCTTCCCTACTGTCTCTGTCTCTAATGTCCCTAATGACTGTAATGTAATGTCTCTGGAAAAGTTCCGCACCCTTTCTGTACTGTCATTGGAAGAGGCCCCGCCTACTTTCTGTACTTAATACGCCTGAATGCGTCGACTTCCTGTCCTCTTGGAAACTGTAAACGACCAAACGGATAATTGCTGTCGCCACCTCGGTTAAATGGTGTGACATCGTAGGCTGAGATTTTTTTTCAGGACCAGGACCCTGAAGTCTAGATCAGGACCAGGACCCTGAAGCCTGGATCAGGACCAGGACTCTGAAGCCAGGACCAGGACCCTGAAGTCTATTTCTACTCATCGTCACCATGAACTTCTCAGTTAATAACTTCTGTTTGTTCAATAAAAGAGCTTCAACGTAACACTGTAACACTGAAGTTATTTATTATTATTAAAAGTTATTATTGCTAGAGTTTATTTTAGAGTTTGGGAAGTAGAATGCTCTTAATACGGTTCAGTTAGTTAAGAACTTCTTCCTTAAACCACGGGGGTAAATACTTTTCCAAGGCAGTTTATAAAACAGAGAAAAGTGTAAATAAAATAATTAGAACTGCATAAATGATTAATGCATGACTGAAATACAGGAGAGTGGGATGTACAGCTCAGTATTTTAGTAATAATCAGATCAATCAGATCAATAACAGATGTGTACCATAAGTTGAACTCTCCAAAGAGAAACGAGAAACAGTCCCACTCTTACCATTAGTGTCAGCTGAGTCCGCTCCGTCTGTCAGGACAAAAATAAAAATATTATTCAAATAAAATATGATTAAACCAGATAAAGAATCAAAGTAAAGTTTGTAACATGAAACTTGTTGTTGATTTTATTTCATTGTAGAAATAAAGAATAAAAGAAGTTTGAAATTGATTCCTGTAATTGTATTAATTAATTTAATTAAAAAATGATGTAAATAAAGTTGTGACAGTTTTGAATCCTGTGAGATTACAGTGACAGTAGTACTGTGGTATTTCTGGTACTAATACTACATAAGTAATTGTAGTATTAGTATCAGTATTAGTATCAGGATCATACTTTAGTATTAAGAATGGATTATGAAATTAAACAATAAATTTGATCTATCATCAATAAATGATAAAATTAAACGTGTCACTATTTCTCCAAATGGCTTAATTATATTGTTTCTAATATATTCGTTATAATAATATCCATAGTGATAAACTGTGCCGTAGTTGTTTTGGTGAGTACAGGTTAGTACAAGTGAGTACAGGTGTGTACAGGTGTTAGTACAGGTGTGTACAGATGTTAGTACAGGTGAGTACAGGTGTTAGTACAGGTTAGTACAGGTGTTAGTACAGGTGAGTACAGATGTGTACAGGTGTTAGTACAGGTGTGTACAGGTTAGTACAGGTGTTAGTACAGGTGAGTACAGATATGCTTGCTCACCTGTCTGTACTCTGTGGGCTTCACTGTGTGATGAAGATGATGAATATGCTGCATCTGATGAAGAAAAATAGAAATAGTAAGTTTGCTATTTTAAATATTTGCACCAGGACAAGTAAACAAGTAAAAGTGTAACTGTACTTTCACAATAAATGTCCCTCTGTGTTTTCAGTCTTTTTTTATACCAACCTCCCTGGGCTGCAGAGTGGGAGGAGCCTGAGACAGAGAGAGAGCTGGAGAGTGATTGGTCTGGCCCTGAGCTCAGAGAGCTGTGGTCTGGTCCTGATTGGTCGATGCTGATGTCAGAGTGATGAGCAGTATCTTCAAAACCAGGATGAAGAGACAGGTGAGTTTTATCGTCTTCATCTGTGATGCATCCTTTTATCAGAGATAATACCAACTCCATTGTAGAAGAAGTGTCTTCATATTCTTCCTTAAAGTGACATCACTTCCTGCACGAACATGTCAACATGTAGACCTGAATCCATCAACAACACTACACCTACGTATGTTTTCGTCTGAAAAAGTAGCTTGGGGGTTCAGTTCCTCTTCAAACCGACAGTCGCCCGCTCTACCACCGGGGCAACCTGATGATTTAAGCTCTGTGTGATCTTATGTAAGGTTCCAGTCTAATCAGAAGCAGCACAGCAAGATACTGTCCTTCACCTTTTTATGCATGAAGATTATAAAGAAACCTGTTTAGGATTTAATCCATCCATCAGATGTAATACAAACAGTTTGTCCATCAGATGTAATACAAACAGTTTGTCCATCAGATGTAATACAAACAGTTTGTCCATCAGATGTAATACAAACAGTTTGACCATCAGATGTAATACAAACAGTTTGTCCATCAGATGTAATACAAACAGTTTGTCCATCAGATGTAATACAAACAGTTTGTCCATCAGATGTAATACAAACAGTTTGACCATCAGATGTAATACAAACAGTTTGACCATCAGATGTAATACAAACAGTTTGACCATCAGATGTAATACAAACAGTTTGACTATCAGATGTCGGCATTTTTACTGAAACAAATGCTTTGAAACAGTTTCATAGTGATTGGATAAAGTTTTATTTCAGGGTAAAAGGTCCTCTGTGGGCCTTTTGACCGCTAATATGAACAGGTCTTAATTTTCTTTATTTTCTATTGTCTGTCTCGTGACCTCTGTGGTCGGGGGTCAATACCTGCCAGTGAGTCCAGACTGGAGCCACTGTTCTGATCTGCAGACGGAGCCGCTGTCACACCCGAACTGATCACTAAAACACAAACAACAACCAGACTGATCAATAATACAGATAATCACAACTGATCAGTGAGGAAGGGTTAGGGTTAGGGTGAGGAACAGAAATGTCCCATTTCTATTATAAAATAAACATAGAGGAGTATAAAAAACACACCTGTGGAGTCCAGCTGACTGTAAAACCTAAAACTAATTCATCAGGTTCTGAAGGTGTTCAGGGCGGTTCGGCTAAAGCAAGTTAACATGACGGGAAAATATGAAGGGTGAGGATAAATGTTACCTTCTTAATCACGAGCTGATAATAATGGACTCATTCATGCAGTTGAAAGAAACAGGATTGAACCAATTAATTGACATGATATTCAAATATCAATTTAGGATCAAAAATAACATCAAGATTCCTGGAGTAAGCTTTGACATTGGGGTTACTGCTATTTGTAGTATTTTTTATTTTTAATAACAATAATAGTAATGAGAAGCTCAGTTTTGACAGAATTTAGCTGAAGAGATTTGAGTGGAATCCCGTTTGTTACAGCAGCTAAACAGTTACGGAGAGCGTCTAGGTGTCTGAAGTCATCTGGTTTTACTGAAACATAAAGCTGAGTGTCGTCTTTGTAACAATGAAAGGACTGAACTCTGAGCCCCAGAGACCAGCGTATATGTTAGATGTTATATGAGTCCTCACCTGGGCCCTCATCTGTTATATATAACAGATAGACAAAGTTACCCGTGGACACAAACCCACAAGCACACAGTGAAAGTTAGTGTCTGCATTTAACCCGCCCTAGTATTGGAAGCAGTGAGCACCTACCATACAGTGCCCATGGAGAAGTTTGGGGGTTCGATGCCTTGCTCAACGACACCTTGGCAGTGACCAGGATGTAAACTGGCAGCTCTCCAGCTACCAGTCCACACTACGTACTTGGTCTGTGCGTCGAATACTTTACATATAAAACTTTATATGTTTTCAGCGTATACACTCTGCCAATAACTCTTTATAATATCTGTATATCTTAATATATCTTTATGAAAATTTATATAAAGTGTATATGCTTTATATATGAAGCTTTACCGTACATATTAAGTGCATACATTTTATGTATAAATCTTTATCATATATATTTATTTAATGTATATGCTTTATATATAACTCTTTATCATATGTATTAAGTGTATACACTTTATATTTATCAGTTCACATGTATTAAGTGCATACATTTTATATATAACTCTTTATCATATGTATTAAGTGTATACATTTTAAATATAACTCTTTATCATATGTATTAAGTGTATACATTTTATATATAACTCTTTATCATATGTATTAAGTGTAAACATTTTATATATAACCCTTTATCTTATGTATTAAGTGTAAACACTTTATATATAACTCTTTATCATATGTATTAAGTGCATACATTTTATATATAACTCTTTATCTTATGTATTAAGTGTAAACTCTTTATATATAACTCTTTATCTTATGTATTAAGTGTAAACACTTTATATACAGCTCTTTGTCATATGTATTAAGTGTAAACACTTTATATATAACTCTATATCTTATGTATTAAGTGTAAACACTTAATATACAGCTCTTTATCATATGTATTAAGTGTAAACACTTTGTATATAACTCTTTATCTTATGTATTAAGTGTAAACACTTTATATACAGCTCTTTGTCATATGTATTAAGTGTAAACACTTTATATATAACTCTTTATCATATGTATTAAGTGTAAACACTTCATATATAACTCTTTATCATATGTATTAAGTGTAAACACTTTATATATAACTCTTTATCATATGTATTAAGGGTAAACACTTTATATATAACTCTTTATCATATGTATTAAGGGTAAACACTTCATATACAACTCTTTATCATATGTATTAAGTGTAAACACTTCATATATAACACTTTATCTTATGTATTAAGTGTAAACATTTTATATATAACTCTTTATCATATGTATTAAGTGTATACATTTTATATATAACTCTTTATCTTATGTATTAAGTGTAAACACTTCATATATAACTCTTTATCTTATGTATTAAGTGTAAACACTTCATATATAACTCTTTATCTTATATATTAAGTGTAAACACTTTATATATAACTCTTTATCATATGTATTAAGTGCAAACACTTTATATACAACTCTTTATCATATGTATTAAGTGTAAACATTTTATATATAACTCTTTATCATATGTATTAAGTGTATACATTTTATATATAACTCTTTATCTTATGTATTAAGTGTAAACACTTTATATATAGCTCTTTATCATATGTATTAAGTGTAAACACTTTATTTATAACTCTTTATCATATGTATTAAGTGTAAACACTTTATATATAGCTCTTTATCATATGTATTAAGTGTAAACACTTTATTTATAACTCTTTATCATATGTATTAAGTGTAAACACTTTATATATAACTCTTTATCATATGTATTAAGTGTAAACACTTTATTTATAACTCTTTATCTTATGTATTAAGTGTAAACACTTTATATACAACACTTTATCTTATGTATTAAGTGTAAACATTTTATATATAACTCTTTATCATATGTATTAAGTGTATACATTTTATATATAACTCTTTATCTTATGTATTAAGTGTAAACACTTTATATATAGCTCTTTATCATATGTATTAAGTGTAAACACTTTATTTATAACTCTTTATCATATGTATTAAGTGTAAACACTTTATATATAGCTCTTTATCATATGTATTAAGTGTAAACACTTTATTTATAACTCTTTATCATATGTATTAAGTGTAAACACTTTATATATAGCTCTTTATCATATGTATTAAGTGTAAACACTTTATTTATAACTCTTTATCATATGTATTAAGTGTAAACACTTTATATATAACTCATCATATGTATTAAGTGTAAACACTTCATATATAACTCTTTATCATATGTATTAAGGGTAAACACTTTATATATAACTCTTCATCATATGTATTAAGGGTAAACACTTTATATATAACTCTTTATCATATGTATTAAGTGTAAACACTTTATATATAACTCTTTATCATATGTATTAAGGGTAAACACTTGATATATAACTCTTTATCATATGTATTAAGTGTAAACACTTCATATATAACTCTTTATCATATGTATTAAGTGCATACTTTTTATATATAACTCTTTATCATATGTATTAAGTGTAAACACTTTATATATAACTCTTTATCTTATGTATCGTGTATACACTTTACATATAACTCTTTAGAATATGTATTAAGTGTATACACTATATATATATAATTTTTCTAATCTGTATTAAGCGTATACACTTTATATATTAACAATTATCATACAGATTATGTGTAAACACTTTATATATAACTTTTTCTAATCTGTATTTAGTGTATAAACTTTATATATTACACTTACAATTTTGTAATACTAATAAATAAGTGTATAGATATAAACCTTCATCATGTGTATTTAGTGTATAGACTTTATATGTATCACTTTATTGTATGTATTTAGTGTTTTCGCTTGATATATAACACTTAATAATATGTATTAAATTGCAGACCTCAACTGGACACTCACCAATATAATCCCAGTGAGAAGCTCCGCCCCCAAATGAACCCAATACACCTGAGAGAGAGAGGTAAGGAGAGAGACACAGGTAAACAGAAAGACAGGTTAATAGACAAACAGATAAACAGAGAGACAGACAGGTAGATGGAGAGAGTAAGACAGGTAAAGAAACAGACAGGGATATGAAGAGACAGACAGGTAAACAGACAGACAAATAAACAGATAAAGAGAGAGATTAGTGAAAAGACAGAGAAAACTTTATTTACTTTAATTTAATTAAGTTCCCACCTGTAGCCCCGCCCCCTGCAGCTCACCTGTCTGACTGTCAGCTCCGCCCCCTCCGTTCATCAGTTTCTGTCCGTTACCTGAAAAACACACATAGGAGTCTATATTCAATAACTTCTTAAACTCACTTTAAACTCTTTTCATTTGACTCGGAAACTTTTATTTCTCCATGTCTTCCGAGTGTGTATGTGTGTTTGTATATACGTGTGTGTGTATATATGTATGTGTGTGTGTGTGTGTGTTTGCAGTGTACCAGTAAGCTATTGATCAGCATTTATTGGCAAGGATTTTATATTTACCGTTGGACTCTAAGTCCACTCCGTCAGAACCTGCAGACACAAACGCATGTTTAAAACGAATTGTGATGTCATCACATGTCTCAAAGCTATCGCTGCTTCACATCCTCCAGAGGTTCTCCTGCCTGTCCTCCAGAGGTTCTCCTGCCTGTCCTCCAGAGGTTCTCCTGCCTGTCCTCCAGAGGTTCTCCTGCCTGTCCTCCAGAAGTTCTCCTGCCCGTCCTCCAGAGGTTCTCCTGCCTGTCTTCCAAAGGGGCTCCTGCCTGTCCTCCAGAGGTTCTCCTGCCTGTCTTCCAAAGGGGCTCCTGCCCGTCCTTCAGAGGTTCTCCTGGCCATCTTCCAAAGGGGCTCTTTCCCGTCCTTCAGAGGGTCTCCTGGCCGTCTTCCAAAGGGGCTCTTTCCCGTCCTCCAGAGGTTCTCCTGCCCGTCCTCCAAAGGGGCTCCTGCCCGTCCTCCAAAGGGGCTCCTGCCCGTCTTCAAGAGGTTCTCCTGCCCGTCTTCCAAAGGGGCTCCTGCCCGTCTTCAAGAGGTTCTCTCCTGCCCGTCTTCCAAAGGGGCTCCTGCCCGTCCTCCAGATGTTCCCCTTCCCGTCTTCCAAAGGGGCTCCTGCCCGTCTTCAAGAGGTTCTCCTGCCCGTCTTCAAGAGGTTCTCCTGCCCGTCCTCCAGAGGTTCTCCTGCCCGTCTTCCAAAGGAGCTCCTGCCCGTCTTCAAGAGGTTCTCCTGCCCGCCCTCCAGAGGTTCTCCTGCCCGTCCTCCAGAGGTTCTCCTGCCTGTCTTCCAAAGGAGCTCCTGCCCATCCGCCAGAGCTTCGTTTAGGGCTGGCTCAGGTTTATAGTTAGGGCTGGCTCAGGTTTTTAGTTAGGGCTGGCTCAGGTTTATAGTTAGGGCTGGCTCAGGTTTATAGTTTGGGCTGGCTCAGGTTTATAGTTAGGACTAGATCAGGTTTATAGTTAGGGCTGGATCAGGTTTATAGTTAGGGCTGGATCAGGTTTATAGTTAGGGCTGACTCAGGTTTATAGTTAGGGCTGGATCAGGTTTATAGTTAGGGCTGGATCAGGTTTATAGTTAGGACTGGATCAGGTTTATAGTTAGGGCTGGCTCAGGTTTTTAGTTAGGGCTGGCTCAGGTTTATAGTTAGGACTAGATCAGGTTTATAGTTAGGGCTGGATCAGGTTTATAGTTAGGGCTGGATCAGGTTTATAGTTAGGGCTGACTCAGGTTTATAGTTAGGGCTGGATCAGGTTTATAGTTAGGGCTGGATCAGGTTTATAGTTAGGACTGGATCAGGTTTATAGTTAGGGCTGGATCAGGTTTATAGTTAGGACTGGATCAGGTTTATAGTTAGGGCTGGATCAGGTTTATAGTTGGGGCTGGTTCAGGTTTGCCTTGGTCCAGCCCCTAGATATTCTGCTATAGGCCAAGACTACTATTACTATTACTAATCTATTACTTATTTTATTATCATTCTCATAACATAACTCTGTTATGTTGTTCATTCTGTACACATGACATCTATCACATTTCATCTTGATAGAGGATCCTCCTCTGTTGCTCTCTAAGGTTTCTTTCTCTCTTCTCTCTGTTAAAGGTTCTTTTGGGAGTTTTTCCTGTTCCGATGTTCTGGTGAAAGGACACGATGTCGTATGTGGACAGATTGTAAAGGACTTTGAGGCTAATTTGTGATTTGTTATTTTGGGCTGTACAAAATAAATAGAATTTTATTGAATTAATTGATTATTGATTACCTGGTTGTGATTATGGATTCATTGATTATTGATTACCTGGTTGTGAAGCTGCTGAGCTGCTCTGACTTCCAGCTGCTGAAAAACAAACACGTTTAAAAGATTGATTATACAAGCTTCTTCATCAACCAGTGAACATTGGAGTTAATAATCATTTATCATTTATTTATAACTGAACACATTGATGAATAGTTTCATTTCAACATTTGAACGAGTGTCATGTGACCTGATGATGATCGTGATGATGTTTTATGATGATTCATGAACAGGAAGTAAAAGTTACCTGCTGAGTGCAGCGAAGAATCACTTCCATGACCTGAAACAAAGAGAGATATGTAATAAACATTTCAATACAAATATAAACTAGTCTGTAGTTTGATGAACCTTCTTCTTCTTGTTTACCTGCAGAACTTCCTGCTGTTCCATCATTTCTTCCTCCCCCCGCTGAAAATAAACACAAACCTTCATCTGCTTATGAATTCACTGATTACAGCACATTTACATATAAATACATATAAAATATAAAACTAGTATTCTATTAATGTTTGATCATTAAACAGAAAGATAGAAATAGTCTTCTTCTAAAAACTATAACTAAGAACAAATATATATGTCTTCTGTATGTAAAGGTATGAAATCTGTTTTTAATGATCATGATAATAATTCTTGGGTTATAATTTATTCATCACATATTGATTCTTCCTGTCACAACTCACCGCTCAGATCCTGAATGTTGGACGACACAGCTGCTGCAACACCTGCAGAGAAAACACACTCTGACCTAATTGATAACTATTGATTATAGATTATAGATTATAGTTATATTAATATTACTATTCACACTATTGGCTCAAATGCTTTGTCAGCTTTTAGAGGGATGAACAATCATAGCTGATAAATTACGAGCCAGAACTCTGTTGCTGGTTTATCAGAATCTGAGGATCCAGTTTGAAGTTGATCTCAATGTTACACACAGTAATAAAGTATAAACTCTCATCATCTATCAATCAGTTCCAACAGCTGACATCAACAAACGTTCCCCCATAAACTGATAATAACTGTCATGACCAAATATAAATATCAACACAAGTATTTGAATCAGAAGGTTTTACCTGTTTGTATATAGTAATACATATTACACATACATATATATGACCAGTGATTCAAAATATTCATTTAACATTTGTTCACAATTCCTTTGTTTAAAACATTCTTCCTTCACATTAACTCAAATATATAATATATACAATATAACTGTTGATGGGATCACGGACACCACGGACACCACAGACATCACTGACACCACTGACACCACGCCCATTTTGATGATCTGGACCTGCCGGACCCATTTGATGACTCCAGTCCAGTTTAAGTTCAATGTCACAGTTTACCCTGCAGTTCTCGACCTGAGACCTGCAGCATCGACCTGAGGCCTGCAGCATCGACCTGAGGCCTGCAGCATCGACCTGAGGCCTGCAGCATCGACCTGAGACCTGCAGCATCGACCTGAGGCCTGCAGCATCGACCTGAGGCCTGCAGCATCGACCTGAGACCTGCAGCATCGACCTGAGACCTGCAGCATCGACCTGAGAGAGACCTGGAGCATCAACCTGAGACCTGCAGCATCGACCTAAGACCTGCAGCATCGACCTGAGACCTGCAGCACCAACCTAAGACCTGCAGCATTAACCTGAGACCTGCAGCATCGACCTAAGACATGCAGCATCAACCTAAGACCTGCAGCATCGACCTGAGACCTGCTGGAGAGACTTCAGGATGCGGATCAGACCGAGTCAAGTTAATCCTGGTCTGAATACCACCCAGTTAATCTGCATGAAACCTGATCAGGGTCGACTCACCTGAACCTCCGGATGCCGCCGCCACAGTGGTGGTTTGCCGCACGGCAACAACTCCTGCTGGAGGACGAAGAAGAAGAAGAAGAAGAAGAAGAAGAAGAAGAGGAGGAGGAGAGTATCAGATGTTCAAGATGAATAAAACTTTTGTTTCAATCAGATGAAGGAGGTTTATTAAAAACAGACTCCAGGGTTTATGGGGTCCAGAAGGATCCAGAAGGATCCGTGTCGTTAAATGGAACAAAGACTCTGAACAAGAAGGGAATGAAGTGAAATGAATCATATTTGATGATGAGATCTTTAATAAGATATTTACATTCATAAAGAAACCTCATTCATTTAAATGTTGTGTTTATTTAAACACAACATTTAATACCAATATTATTTATTTAAATGTGGTGTTTATGCAGCTTTATGGGTCTCACCCTCAATCCTATCCTGACTCTTGGAGTCATCATCATCTGGAAAGGAAACAAACATCCAACATTTATTTCTCTAATTTAAGATATTTTAACATTTTACATATTTGAACCATCAGAAACCTTTATGGTTATTTCTTCTGTTGATCTGTCTCATGATCACAAAGTCATCTTGTTTTTGTCTCTTTATTTATTCCACACACATTATATTATAATTCATATTTAATATATTCTCATGGAACTCATTCTGATTTATCGATCGTTACATTTTGTTGTGTCGGCGTTTGTTCAAACATTGTTTTATGTCACAATGAAGCAATACAAAGAAAATGAGTTTTGACCTATAAATTACATAAATTGTTCCCAAATAATTTTCTCTTGCTTTAATACTCATTTAAATAACTTCACCTCTGTAAGCAATGGTTTACAGTTTGAGTTTTCAGATTATCGCTACCAGTCAACCAATTGATCGATCGATCACTCAGTAAGAATTGATTTTAAACAAATTTTATTGAATCAGTTTTATTTTTAAATAGTACAGATTTACTGTAACAGTTTATATGAAATGTAAGGAAGCTGTCTTTTCAAAATAATACGACGTTTCTCTCTCTTACTCAAACAGTTTATATTAACACACACACACACACACGCACACACATACACACACACACACACACACACACACACACACACACACACATTCCTACCCTCCTCCTCTTCGGACAGCTCCCCCTCCTCCATGGCCTCCACCTCCACCTCCACGTCCTCGTGCTCCTTCTCTGGAGAACACAACAGAACTCTGTTGAATCTCCACAAAGTCAAGGAATGAGATCAGATGAGCTGTGAAGTGAAGGAGGTACTTTTACCCTCAACAGGAGCTGTAGAAACAGTCGACGCCAGAAAGACGACCATGGACATGATCAACAGGTTCCTGTCATGACATGAAGTCAATGGTGGTCAGTCAACAAACACGAATAATCAGTTAGAGTCAATGGCAAATATGACTAATCAATAGTGAACACAGTTTACCAGCCGTCAGTAATCAATACATTTCAGAACCAGCTAAAAGCCATGCTGAAGTATGTAATACAGTACTTAAATAGTACTTCAGTACTGCAGAGTATTACAGTACAGAGTATTATAGTACTTTAGTATTATTAAAGTAGTGCAGAGTAGGAGAGTACTTGACTATTACTATAGTAGTGCAGAGTATTACTGTATTGATAATACTACAGTGGGACAGAGTATTTGAGTACTTAAGTATTAATAATGTAGTGCAGAGTATTACAATACTGATAATGCCACAATAGTGCAGAGTATTATAGTACTTTACTATTACTACAGTTGTGCAGAGTATAGAGTACTTTACTATTACTACAGTAGTGCAGAATATTACTGTACTGCTAATACTACAGTAGTGCAGAGTATTATAGTACTTTAGTATTGCTAGAGTAGTGCACAATATTACAATACTGATAATAAAAGTTTCTGAGGCAAATTTGTGATATGTGATTTTAGGCTATACAAAATATGAATCATTTGAATAATATTACAGTAGTGCAGAGTGTTACTGTGCTGGTAATACTAGTGCAAAGTATTACAGTACTTTAGTATTATTACAGTAGTGCAGAGTATTATAGTACTTAAGTATTACTACACTGTTAAATAAGGTTTCTGACACTAAAGTTTCAAATCCAAGGAGACATACACATTATATAAAACACAGTATACCCGAGTGGTAGTGCATTGATAGTAGTATAGGCAGTATCATTAGTAGTACAGAGTATTACTCACGTTGGCAGCATGCTGATGTTTGAGTGTTTCTGTTGAACTTAAGAGATGCAGCAGAAACCTGCAGCTCCTCCTTCAAACACTCATATTTATACACTCAGACTGGGGAGGGGCTGCTTATACTACTTCTTAAAATAATACAAACTCTACTGCAAGCAATACTGCAACATACTACTACTACTGCTCTGTATCTACCGCTAGCCCTTGAAGAGAAACAAAACCTATTTTTAACTGCAACTTCTATTCTGTGACTGATTGCAGCAAATATCCAGAGCAGTATATCCCAGCATGCTGTGGGGGAGGGGCAGGGTTCACCTGGACCGGTCACCTGACCCCATCCTGTTCATTTGAATGAAATGAACTTTGACCTGTGACATCACACGACATCTTTAAAGTTCATTGATGTTTCTGAATTATGGCTTCATTTGTGTTATGTCCCCCAGCGGTCAATGTTTCAGGTGCTGTTTGTGATGATTGTGACAGTTTTAAAACTATTTTCAATCATCATCACATTCATGATATAACCCATCCTAAGCATTGGGAGCATTGTGCTGCTGTAAATCATCAGTTTCCTACTCAAGGACACTTTGACATACAGATAGATGGAGTAGGATCGAACAGGCAAGCTTGTTAAAGGACGTGCCAACAAGAGGTTTTTTTAAGTCTGCATATGAAAAATGTATTTCATACATCTATTTAGCGAGAGACTCAGGATGCCTCAGTGTTCTACTGAACCACTCAGAAGGTCTTTCGTTCCAGCAGCAGTCCGATTTTTTAATGACCACCTTTAGAGGTTTTTATCTTTCTGATGTCAATCATGTTTTATATGGCATTGTCTGGTGTTCTGTATCCTTTGTAATGTGTTTCTGTCTGTTGTGTACTGTGGACTGTGTCGTCTGTATGAGTTTTTGGGTGGCAAATGAGTTTCCCCACTGGGGATTGATAAAGTTTTCTAATCTAATCATAATCGAATCAAGGTCTCCCGGTGCCCACCTCCAAGTCCCCTGCGACCAGAAGGTTCAGAAGGTAACACTGTCATCCTCACGCTGGTAGACTGATGTTCATTTCATCGTGTCATGTTTTCCATATCCATGGTTTCCCTTGGGATGTGGTGTCGGACCGGGGGCCCCAGTTTTAGGAAGCCTTCTGTTCCTCCTCGGCATTATGGTCAGTCTCTCCTCTGGATACCACCTTTGGTCCAACGAACAGACCGAGCGCCTTAACCGGGAGTTGGAGACCTGCTTGCGCCGCCTCATCTCTCAGAATCCTGCCTCCTGGAGGAGCCATGTCATCTGGGTCAAATATGCCAATAAGACCTCGCCCTGTTCCGCTCCTGGACTCTCACCTGTTCTTATCGTTACCAGCCACCAATGTTTCCTGACCTGGAGGTCGTGGTGAGCGTCATCTCATGTCATGTCCTGTTTCCTAAGTTATGTTTTTCTTATTTTATCATTTGTCAGTATTTCCTGTTTTATTTTGTGTTACTGACCTCTCCTCTCGTTAAAGGTTATTTCACTTCCTGTCTTTGTGATGGTCTGCCCCACCCCTGATTGGATCCAGCTGTTTCTAATCACCTGCACCTCCTCAGTGTATTTAAACCCTGTGTCTCTGGGTCTCTGTGTCCATATCTTTTAAGTAGAGCTGTAAGTACTTTCATATCTTTTAAGTAGAGCTGTAAGTACTTTCATATCTTTTAAGTAGAGCTGTAAGTACTTGCATATATTTTAAGCAGAGCTGTAAGTACTTGCGTATCTTTTAACCAGAGCTGTAAGTACTTGCGTATCTTTTCAGTCGAGCTGTAAGTACTTTCGTATCTTTTCAGTCGAGCTGTAAGTACTTTCGTATCTTTTCAGTCGAGCTGTAAGTACTTTTGTATCTTTTCAGCCGAGCTGTAAGTACTTTCGTATCTTTTCAGCCGAGCTGTAAGTACTTTCGTATCTTTTCAGCCGAGCTGTAAGTACTTTCGTATCTTTTCAGCCGAGCTGTACTGAATAGTTTGAAGCTTCATAATGAAGGTGATAGATCGAAATATGCCAACATGTTTGTAAAGTCCACAAGTAAACATTCATGAAAATAGAGATTATTTTTAAAATTCATTTTTTTATCTAACAAAATATTTTGATCTATCCATGTTTTCACTGAGATGAAAAAAAACTGCTCATTTAATTGGATCTGATCATAAAAATTTGCTTTTTGTAAAACTAATCTTTTGACCAGAAGAAGCTTTTTACTTCAGTTTCAGCTCAGTGAACCTTCAAGTGTGTGTGTTACTGTGTGTGTGTGTGTGTGAGTGTGTGGTCAAGCTTAGACAACGTATAGAAAGGAAACTTTATTAAAGTGATACCGAGCTGCAGAGAAAAAGTTGCCAACATTCCTCTGAACTGCATCCATAACGATCCCCCCCCCCCCCCCCCCCCAAAAACCACCGTCTCTCCTAAACCTGAACCTGCCTCAGTAACTACAGGACCTGAAACTCTGGACATCCAACAGGATTTAGGAAATAAAATCTCCACATAGCTCCATTAGTCACTAGTTTGTGTGTGTGTGTGTGTGTATATCTATAAGCAGGCGGGTTACCTGTGTTAATGTGAGCCGGTGCTCCAGATAATCAGCACACTTCTTGTATTTAGAACATCCTGGTTACTGTACTATGACCAGTATTACAGTAATTATATTTCTTTCTTTCTTTCAATCTTTTTATTTTCAGTTTACACAGGTTACATGCAACATGCCACTCTTAAACAGAACAGCACACAACATACCTGCCAACCACACAAACGACCAATCCCGGACACAAAAACACAGAAAAAAACCAAACATAGATCATCATCATCCTCCTAGATACAAATGAACATTGTGAACCTAGCTCCCTGGGCGTCCCCCGGAACCCGAAGTTACAAAGAACCTCCCTCCTACACACATCCACTTTTCGGCCCACACATTTTATATGCCAAATATTGTCCTCCACATGAATTACATACAACATGGCGGCCGACCATACAGACAATCGCACACAGTGACAAACTAAATATTGTGGACTTTCTTCCTTCACTGAGTCACTTGGATCCCACGGTTGCAAAACCTCTTAGTATGATTTCGGCATATTCCTCTCTAATAAAATCCATAACAGGGTTCCAAACAGAGAAGAACCCATTTGTCTCCTTGGAGAACATGTGTGAGCCTTTCCAGTGGGATTAATTGTAGAACATTATAGAGCCAACTTGAAACAGATGGTTTTGCATCATCTAGCGAGTGCTGTAAGATTGATAACCGTGCACAGTAACATAGAAGACTGATGGTTCTTTTATATCGGTTTAATACAGGTGAGGCAGCGTCTAGGCCTAGAATGCATTGTAGAGCATTGAGCTCAATAGGACACTGTGTTATGGAGGATACTTGGTTA
Organism: Anarhichas minor; assembly: GCF_050575085.1. Lineage (NCBI taxonomy): Eukaryota > Metazoa > Chordata > Actinopteri > Perciformes > Anarhichadidae > Anarhichas > Anarhichas minor. Next base: position 104,928 of record NW_027466499.1, on the reverse strand, counting down.
CCAATTTCAACCCAAAATTGATGACTTACCGAGCAGAACCACATTAAGTGCACGTAGGTGCCTACATGCTGCTTGCACCTTACTCATACTCCGGAGCAGGCGTTGTCATATTTGCTCCTGCAGTATGGGGTAGCTTGTAATTTATGTATGATCTTAAACTGAGTTTCTTGGGATTTGTAATTACTACATATTCTTTTGCTATTAACACGATTGCTTTCCATTGGTGATCAGTGATTGCAGTTTTAAGATCTCGTTCCCATGATTGCCTGCAGCTGTGAGTACTTATAGTGCTTAAAGGGAACAGTTTATGGTAAATGTAGCTTATTTTTTTATTCTTCAGCTGACAGACCTGGTGAATTGTATTTCTTAATGATCATCATAATCACAATATTATCCTGATGATCATTAAATATATAATTAATTGGTACTAAAACATACTGACATGACTACCTTACATTTTGTAAAGACACAAACAGTCGAACAGAATTAAATGAGGTGATCATGAATCACAAGACTCTTTCATAAAGGATCAATAAGAAGCCACATTGTGTGAGTCTGTTATTTCTTACATGATAATTATCTTTCACTTCTCGACCTAAAACGATATTTACTACGATCAACTTAATGTGAGAGTTTGAGTGTTTTTTTATGAAATCATATATATATCGTAGTTTTATTTCTTTCAGTCGTCCTGCGTGAGAGACTGAGCAGATTTTAAAATGACACGTTACAAAACCCACCGAGCTTCTAAAACCCACTGACCTTCTCTGCTTTTATTTTGAAGTGAGTTTCCTGTTGTCTGTGGGAATCAGGGCAGAACATGAGTCTGCAGCAGGACATCCTGAAACCAGAACCCAGCTGGAGCCGAGCTGGACTCTGGGATCAGGTCCAGAGAAGGAATTAAAGGCACTTTGAGGTATATTCTCGTCCAGCTCGGTTCTGAATGACTGCAGCTCACCGGGACCTTTTGATCCTGACGTCCGACTGAAACCAAGAGCTGTGGGACAGACGAGTAACATGAACCCTGAGACTCTGGATCAGAAACGAAAAGGTCTGCACACGTGAAGAAAATACAAATAAACATTTAAAACATCTTGAAATCACGAGTTAGATGAGGTCTAACCTGTGGATAGAGATGGACATGAGTATTAATCATTATATATATATATATATATATATATATATATATATATATATACACACACACACACAGTGCTGTGAAAAAGTATTTGCCCCCTTCCTGGTTTCTTTTTTTTTTTTTTTTGCACATTTGTCACACTTAAATGATTCAGATCATCAAACAAATTGTAATATTAGACAAAGATAACCCGAGAAATTACAAAATGCAGTTTTTAAATGATTTCATCTATTAAGGGAAAAAAGCTATCCAAACGTATGTGAAAAAGTAATTGCCCCCCCCTTGATAAATCATGAATGAACTGTGATTAACCACATTTTTTGGAAAGCTGAGTTCAATTTCACGAGCCACACCCAGGCCTGACTACTGCCAGACCTGTTGAATCAAGAAATCACTTCAATAGAACCTGTCTGACAAAGTGAAGGAGGCTAAAAGATCTCAAAAAGCAACACATCATGCCGCGATCTAAAGAAATTCAAGAACGGATGAGAAACAAAGTAATTGACATATATCAGTCTGGAAAGTGTTGCAAAGCCATTTCTAAGGCTTTGGGACTCCAGCGAACCACGAAGAGAGCCATTACCCACAAATGGAGAAGACTTGGAACAGTGGTGAACCTTCCCAGGAGGGGCCGGCCTACCAAAATTACTCCAAGAGCGCATCGACGACTCATCCAGGAGGTGATAAAAGACCCCAGAACAACATCTAAACAACTGCAGGCCTGACTTGCCTTAGTGTTCATGATTCAACAATAAGAAAGAGACTGGGCAACAATAGCATCCATGGGAGAGTTCCAAGGCACAAGCCGCTGCTGAGCAAAAAGAACACAAAGGCTCGTCTCACATTTGCCAAAAAACATCTTGATGATCCCCAAGACTTTTGGGCAAATATTCTGTGGAGTGACGAGACAAAAGTTTCACTTTTTGGAAGGTGTGCGTCTCGTTACATCTGGCGTAAAACTAACACAGCATTTCATAAAAACATCATACCAGCATTCAAACATGGTGGTGGTAGTGATGGTCTAGGGCTGCTTTGCAGCTTCAAGACCTGGACGACTTGCCATAATTGATGGAACCATGAATTCTGCTCTCTACCAGAAAATCCTGAAGGAGAATGTCCGGCCGTCAGTTCGTGACCTCAAGCGCACTTAGGTTATGCTGCAGGACAATGATCCAAAACACACCAGCAAGTCACCTCTGAATGGCTCAAAAAAAGCACAATTAAGGTTTTGGAGTGGCCTGGTCAAAGTCCGGGCTTAAATCCGATTGAGATGCTGTGGCATGACCTTAAACAAGCCGTTTCTGCTCGAAAACCATCCAATGTGGCTGAATTAAGACAATTCTGCAAAGAAGAGTGGGCCAAAATTCTTCCACAGCGATGTGAAAGACTCATTGCCAGTTATCGCAAACACTTGATTGCAGTTGTTGCTGCCAAGGGTGGCACAACCAGCTATTGGTTTAGGGGGCAATTACTTTTTCACATAAGGCCAAGTAGGTTTGGATAGCTTTTCTCCCTTAATAAATGAAATCATCATTTAAAAACTGCATTTTGTATTTACTCGGCTTATCTTTGTCTAATATTAAAATTAGTTTGATGATCTGAATCATTTAAGTGTGACAAATATGCAAAAAAAAAGAAAATCAGGAAGGGGGCAAATACTTTTTCACAGCACTATATATGTATATATACATGATCAAAAGACGTGCTGCCACTACAAGAAACTTAACATTTAGATGAGAGGTTAAAGGTCAACAGAAGGTCAGATTTAAGAGCTCAGACGCTGATCTGACTGACATTGTTTCAAAAAAGGATTTACAAAAGTGAGGCATCACTTAACCCAGGAGGTGGCAGAAGTACTCTGATATAGTTTACTTCAGTAAAAGTTGTAGTACCACACTGTAGAAATACTCTGTAACAACTAAAAGTCCTTCATTCCACATTTGAATTCATAAGCATCAAAATATACTGAGTACTAAAAGTAATCATGATGCAGAATGTTTTATTATATTATTGTGTTATAATTATGGATTCATTAATGTGTTCATCACTTTAAGGGCTGGTAGATGTGCACATCATTTTTTAGGAAGTTTCTGACTCTTTACAATTTCGTTTTGGTTGTCGCTGCTTTGACTTCAGAAGAATAAGAACTTCTTTCTCCTCTGCTCAGGTGTGTGTCTCATGTGAAAAAGGCTTATTTTACACAAAGCCTTTGTCTTTGTTTCTTATTCCTTGATGTGTGAATGAGTGTCAGTTAACCTCTGATGACCTGAGGTCAGATTTCATTCATCGTCTGAGAGAAACTTCATCTGCTACATCTCAGGAGTCGCTCTTCCACACCAGCGACTGTGGCAGCAGGTAACCTGACTCCTCCCCCCCTCCAGCACACCTGTTGATGATTGTTGGTTATGAGCTGCAGTTTTGTGAAAAATGTTGTAGTGTTGTTAAAAATCAGTGGTGGGCCGTCAGGGCCAGCAAAGCCTTCTCTGCTGGCCTCGACAGAATCACAAAGTTATAGCTATTTTGTAATTTAATTATTTTTCTTAAATACACTACATGTATTGTAAATATTTTTTCCATTAGCTTATTATCTCATTGCACAGCTACTGTCTTCCTCAGTTGCTCTGCTTTCAGCACAACTTGTTTTAAGTAGAGCTTTTATCCAATCAGATTTCACCTCTATTCTGTCTCTAAGTAAAAAAATCTGCCTGGAGGCCTTCAGAATTACAAGTGAATTAATTTGCAGTTTAAGTGAATGAACCCTAACCCTAACCAATCGCATTTTAGCTTGACATGTTGGACGTGTTGGACGTACATGCCAGAGGTTCTAGCTGGCCTACAAGTACGTCAGCATTAATGTGCGGTGTGATTGGTCAGTGGGCTAACTTGACTGTTGTGAAACTAGCGAGCAGAACCTTCTAGGAGTAAGAGTTAAAGTTTAAAGATCTGCAAAAGTCAAAGTCCGCTTTATTGTCAATTACTCAATATGTACCGAACAGACAGAGGAGTTGAAAAAACGTTTCTCTCCAGTCCAACATATAAAGTGAATACAGGTATTAATGGTTCATAGAGTAAGCAAGTCGGTAGTTAAAGGAGGGATGTGGTGAACTGTTCATCGTCGTTGTGTGTGGTGACAGGCAAGTTCAAAGTTCAAAGTTTGCTTTATTGTCAATTCCACAATGTACTGAACATACAGGGGAGTTGAAAAGACATTTCTCTCTAGTCCAACATATAAACATATAAAGTGAATACAGTGATTAAAAAAGACATTTAGACAATATATATATAATAAGAGAAAAAAACAAAAAAACTATCAATCTGTATTTAGCAGCAGTTGGACATGGGGAGTCTTAAAAGAGAGGAGGGAGAGAGTTCAGAGAGTTCAGCTTCCTAACAGCCTGGTGGACGAAGCTGTTTGAGAGTCTGGTGGTGCAAAGTTGTTAGCTTGGCCTGTTACCTTTCGGGAACATAAGCGCTACAGTTCATGCCTTGGTTGGGTGAGCTGAGTTGCCTCTTTGCGCTCTGCGTCTGCGGACGATTTAGTTGGCTAGTGAGCGTTTTTCAGAGGAACCTTTTGGATACTATGGATTAGCGCTTATGGTACTTCGGTTCTGTGCTTTTTGGTCTTCGGGAATTATGGCAATTCCAGTCCTTCACCACTTGCTGCCCTCCTATGACAACTTGCTTCCCAATCATGTGCTGTTCCATATCACTGTAATCCCCTGGCCTTCCTTCCTTCTCTGCTCTCACTCTTAGATGCTTCTCCACATGTTGGAGTTGCAGAGTGGAAATTGATTGGTGGGCTGGGGAGATGCACTCACAACCGGTAGTATGAAATCTGTAAATTTGAGATTAGTTTGTCGGTATTCCTGGTGGGAACACCGTTTTCATGGAGGGGGGTGTGACGACCCCTCCCTTCCACTAGGGGTCTGTGTCCTGGTTTCTGTCTATTCTGTGTTACAGGATGTTAATCCGCCGCTGATGAGCCACACCTGAGACTGCTGGAAGTGACAGCTATAAAGAGGCACCATCTGACCATGGCTGTGCCCCTTCTCTCTGACTCTCCTGGGCTGACACGGGTGCTGCTGCAATATGGCACCGGTTCCTATACGACCGGTATCTACCGGACCGAAACGCAACGCAGATTTCGGTGCTTCCTTTCGGTGCCTGAGCCGATTGAAATACTTTTTTTACATTACTCTGATGACGCCGTCCTGGCAGCCTCGGTCCTCCGCTCCTCACTCATAGTATTATTACAACTGGACAAGCCGTACGCGCTTAGAAACAAACCCCTCCATCATTCTAGCGAAGCTTCGGCCATGATTTATAAAAAAAAAAAAACGAGAACAAGACCTGCGCTGGCGCTCATAAGCACAACATCCACAGGCACGCGAAACCTTCTTCTTCTTTGAGGTGTAGTGGCGGTTGGCAAACGATGAATTGGCGCATTAGCGCCACCAACTGGTAAAATTAAATAAGTCAGGAGAGGTGTCGTATTTTGCCAGAGAAGGCAAATATGCTCATATTTCTGCAAAATAATTGCTGAAGTTTGAAGCTGTAGTGTGTGTACAGAGTGTGTGTGTGTGTGTGTTTTGTATTTATTTATATTTATTTAAGTATATTGTAAACTGTTAACAGTTAATATATTGTTCATAGTTTGAAGTTAAAAAGTTTGAAGCTGTAGTTTGAAGCCAAGTGTTTTGTATTTATTTATATTTATAGTATACTTTAAACACTTAATATATTGTTCAATTTGAAGAAAAAAGTATCGGTTCAGGCACCGTTTAGGCACCGGTATCGTTTTAAAAGTATCGTTTTAGCACCTGTATCGGAAAAAACCCAAATGATACCCATCCCTAGTTATGAACTGACTGTTTATGAAACATGATGCAGTGTTATGAACTGTGTTTATGAAACATGATGCAGTGTTATGAACTGTTTATGAAACATGATGCAGTTATGAACTGTTTATTAAACATGATACAGTCTTATGAACTGTTTATGAAACATGATGCAGTGTTATGAACTGACTGTTTATTAAACATGATACAGTGTTATGAACTGTTTATTAAACATGATGCAGTGTTATGAACTGACTGTGTTTATTAAACATGATACAGTGTCATGAACTGTTTATTAAACATGATGCAGTGTTATGAACTGACTGTTTATTAAACATGATACAGTGTTATGAACTGTGTTTATTAAATATGATGCAGTGTTATGAACTGACTGTGTTTATTAAACATGATAGTTATAAACTGTGTTTATTAAACATGATAGTGTTATGAACTGACTGTGTTTATTAAACATGATACAGTCTTATGAACTGTGTTTATGAAACATGATGCAGTTATGAACTGTGTTTATTAAATATGATAGTGTTATGAACTGACTGTTTATGAAACATGATGCAGTGTTATGAACTGTTTATTAAACATGATACAGTGTTATGAACTGTTTATGAACCATGATGCAGTGTTATGAACTGTTTATTAAACATGATGCAGTTATGAACTGTGTTTATTAAATATGATACCGTAATGAACTGTGTTTATTAAACATGATGCAGTGTTGTGAACTGTGTTTATTAAACATGATTCAGTGTTATGAACTGTTTATTTAATATGATACAGTGTTATGAACTATTTATTAAACATGATGCAGTGTTGTGAACTGTGTTTATTAAACATGATACAGTGTTATGAACTGTTTATTAAACATGATGCAGTGTTATGAACTGACTGTTTATTAAACATGATACAGTGTTATGAACTGTTTATTAAACATGATGCAGTGTTATGAACTGACTGTGTTTATTAAACATGATACAGTGTCATGAACTGTTTATTAAACATGATGCAGTGTTATGAACTGACTGTGTTTATTAAACATGATACAGTGTTATGAACTGTGTTTATGAAACATGATAGTGTTATGAACTGTGTTTATTAAATATGATGCAGTGTTATGAACTGACTGTGTTTATTAAACATGATAGTTATAAACTGTGTTTATTAAACATGATAGTTATAAACTCTGTTTATTAAACATGATAGTGTTATGAACTGACTGTGTTTATTAAACATGATACAGTCTTATGAACTGTGTTTATGAAACATGATGCAGTGTTATGAACTGACTGTGTTTATGAAACATGATGCAGTTATGAACTGTGTTTATTAAATATGATAGTGTTATGAACTTTTTATGAAACATGATGCAGTGTTATGAACTGTTTATTAAACATGATACAGTGTTATGAACTGTTTATGAACCATGATGCAGTGTTATGAACTGTTTATTAAACATGATGCAGTTATGAACTGTGTTTATTAAATATGATACCGTAATGAACTGTGTTTATTAAACATGATGCAGTGTTGTGAACTGTGTTTATTAAACATGATTCAGTGTTATGAACTGTTTATTTAATATGATACAGTGTTATGAACTGTTTATTAAACATGATGCAGTGTTGTGAACTGTGTTTATTAAACATGATACAGTGTTATGAACTGTTTATTAAACATGATGCAGTGTTATGAACTGACTGTTTATTAAACATGATACAGTGTTATGAACTGTTTATTAAACATGATGCAGTGTTATGAACTGACTGTGTTTATTAAACATGATACAGTGTCATGAACTGTTTATTAAACATGATGCAGTGTTATGAACTGACTGTGTTTATTAAACATGATACAGTGTTATGAACTGTTTATTAAACATGATGCAGTGTTATGAACTGACTGTTTATTAAACATGATACAGTGTTATGAACTGTTTATTAAACATGATGCAGTGTTATGAACTGACTGTGTTTATTAAACATGATACAGTGTCATGAACTGTTTATTAAACATGATGCAGTGTTATGAACTGACTGTGTTTATTAAACATGATACAGTGTTATGAACTGTGTTTATGAAACATGATAGTGTTATGAACTGTGTTTATTAAATATGATGCAGTGTTATGAACTGACTGTGTTTATTAAACATGATAGTTATAAACTGTGTTTATTAAACATGATAGTTATAAACTCTGTTTATTAAACATGATAGTGTTATGAACTGACTGTGTTTATTAAACATGATACAGTCTTATGAACTGTGTTTATGAAACATGATGCAGTGTTATGAACTGACTGTGTTTATGAAACATGATGCAGTTATGAACTGTGTTTATTAAATATGATAGTGTTATGAACTTTTTATGAAACATGATGCAGTGTTATGAACTGTTTATTAAACATGATACAGTGTTATGAACTGTTTATGAACCATGATGCAGTGTTATGAACTGTTTATTAAACATGATGCAGTTATGAACTGTGTTTATTAAATATGATACCGTAATGAACTGTGTTTATTAAACATGATGCAGTGTTGTGAACTGTGTTTATTAAACATGATTCAGTGTTATGAACTGTTTATTTAATATGATACAGTGTTATGAACTGTTTATTAAACATGATGCAGTGTTGTGAACTGTGTTTATTAAACATGATACAGTGTTATGAACTGTTTATTAAACATGATGCAGTGTTATGAACTGACTGTTTATTAAACATGATACAGTGTTATGAACTGTTTATTAAACATGATGCAGTGTTATGAACTGACTGTGTTTATTAAACATGATACAGTGTCATGAACTGTTTATTAAACATGATGCAGTGTTATGAACTGACTGTGTTTATTAAACATGATACAGTGTTATGAACTGTGTTTATGAAACATGATAGTGTTATGAACTGTGTTTATTAAATATGATGCAGTGTTATGAACTGACTGTGTTTATTAAATATGATAGTTATAAACTGTGTTTATTAAACATGATAGTGTTATGAACTGACTGTGTTTATTAAACATGATGCAGTGTTATGAACTGAATGTGTTTATTAAACATGATACAGTGTTATGAACTGACTGTTTATTAAATATGATACAGTGTTATGAACTGTGTTTATTCAACATGATGCAGTGTTATGAACTGTGTTTAAAGTGTATGATTAAAGATCAATAACATACTCCGTATCTGATGACAGGTCAATAATTATGATTGTTTCACTACAGTAAAGATACAGGGACTCTGGGTTTTGACAGTTCAAACTTTATTAGCAGTTCCTGTGTGAACACAGACCCACAGATCTCATATGTTTCTGCATTAGACTGAAGGCAGACAGACGGGCAGAGAGAGAGACAGACAGATTAAAGGACGAGCACACAGAGACCTAGACAGTCGATTGGTGGGAGACAGATTTTTCAAACCAAAGCCAGAGTTACAAGTAAAATGGAGACAACCAATCAGGAACGAGCTGAGGAGCAAAAACAAACAGGAAGCTGAAGGTTGAAGTTTAGTTGCATTTCAGCATTTTATTGCTGCTCTTGTTGTCATAGCAACTGTATTCCACTGTGGGCTTGACTCTGATTTGGAGAAACACAAAAACATTTATGATTATATTTATTGATCTTTATTAAAAAAAACACAGCACAACTGAATAATGTCAGCAGTGTTGTTCTTTCCCATTTTAAGTATAAAGTTATGCATTTAATGTGAAACCCAGCAGTTAGTGTCAACTTATAGTTACAAAACAGACTGCTGGTCATTTGATGACAACCACCTGAATGTGTTGTTAGAGGTGAATCAGTGATGATATAGTGAGTGATGGTACCTGCAGTTGGTGAGCTTCCACAGTTCAGAGTGTCTAAGTCGCTGTAAAAAGAAGAACAATAAAACAATGACTCAAATGTACGATCATGGTTTCTTTATGGTCTTCTCAATAAGACAGCATGCCACAGACAAAGTCTCTCACTGCTGGTTTAAGAGGTCACTGAACACTAGACTGAAATACTCTGATGCTCTAATTGTTTCTCAAAGCTGCATCTGAACTGTGATTGGCTGTGAGATGGTGTGAGGTCACAGTAGGGTGTGGTCTTTACCCTTTGTGGCGATGGAGTCTTCAGGCTGGTCAGTAGATGGCGCTGCAACAAGAAACAACATGAGAATTCATAAACAAACTCCTGCTGTAACTTTGGTTCTCTGAGTCTTCAACCTTTTCTCATGATGACTCAATTTCTTTGTAGAACTTCTGAATTCATCCTTTTCACACCTGGATGTTTAGCTGTTCTTTGTCTTCTCTACATTAACTCTTTATCTTTTGTGTTCTTTGTTGAATTCTGTCAAATCTTGATCTTTGATGTATTTAAGCATTTGAATTCTTCACTTTGATCTCTAGATTTTCCATCCTGACATTTTGTTATTCTTAACCTCTTGTAAGGGGCTGAGGGGTAGTTAGAGGAATCTATGTTCCAGCTAGAAGGCTCCACTCACTCCTTCAGGAGAGCATTGGGATCAGGTGTGGGAGGAGACACACCTGGAGCTGATCTCCTCATCAGGGAGATGAACAAATGTGAAGCAGAAAACTGATCAGAGAGAACATGCAGCAAGAGGAGAGTCACGCCTCCCTAAGATCTCCAGGGTTGGAGAAAGTTGAGACCGGTAAGTCGTCTAGTGGCCCGGCGTAAATAGTTTAAATTTTTTAGTGTTGTGATAGAGCTCTGGACCGAGCTAGGTTTTGTGTTTGTTTAATTAAATACCCTGACAACCTGCAGAACTGCCTCTGATTGCTGTGCTGCCACGTGTTCCTGTGTCCTCCATACAGTCCTGTTACACTGACTTCTTTTGTTTGTCTGAATCTTTAAAACTTTAAATTCTAAAATATAAAGTACATGAACTCTGATTTCTTGATCCTGGTTTCTACATTCTTCATGTTGACTTCTGAAAACTTCATCTAGACCTTCTGCATCTTAATTCTACTTTTATAAAGATAAAGACCACATGAACTCTTCTCACTTCTGAATGTTTGACAAACACAAAGAACTTATGAACTCTGACCAATGCAGGTATCCTGTTTTACCTTCAGTGGAGGTGGCAGTTTCTTGAATCTGCTGATCAGGTTCCTCTGCGTTGCCAGAGTCGTCTGTTGCATCCCCAATATCAGAGTTGTCTTCACTACTATTCTCGCTGGTAAGACTGTCATCAATCTCTGGGCTCCCGTCCTGAACATCATCTGTTGCTACGTTTTCCTCTGGTGAGCTATCATCTCCAGCTGTGTCCACTGTTTGTTCCTCACTCTCTGCTACGTTCTCCTCTGGTGAGCTATCATCTCCAGCTGTGTCCACTGTTTGTTCCTCACTCTCTGCTATGTTCTCCTCTGGTGAGCTATCATCTCCAGCTGTCTCCACTGCTTTCTCCTCACTCTCTGCTATGTTCTCCTCTGGTGAGCTATCATCTCCAGCTGTCTCCACTGCTTTCTCCTCACTCTCTGCTATGTTCTCCTCTGGTGAGCTATCATCTCCAGCTGTCTCCACTGCTTTCTCCTCACTCTCTGCTATGTTCTCCTCTGGTGAGCTATCATCTCCAGCTGTCTCCACTGTTTGCTCCTCAGTATCTGCTACGTTCTCCTCTGGTGAACTATCATCTCCAGCTGTCTCCACTGCTTTCTCCTCACTCTCTGCTATGTTCTCCTCTGGTGAGCTATCATCTCCAGCTGTCTCCACTGTTTGCTCCTCAGTATCTGCTACGTTCTCCTCTGGTGAACTATCATCTCCAGCTGTCTCTACTGCTTTCTCCTCACTCTCTGCTATGTTCTCCTCTGGTGAACTATCATCTCCAGCTATGTCCACTGTTGGCTCCTCAGTATCTGCTACGTTCTCCTCTGGTGAGCTATCATCTCCAGCTGTCTCCACTGTTTGTTCCTCACTGTCTGCTACGTTCTCCTCTGGTGAGCTATCATCTCCAGCTGTCTCCACTGTTTGTTCCTCACTCTCTGCTACGTTCTCGTCTGGTGAGCTATCATCTCCAGCTGTGTCCACTGTTTGCTCCTCACTCTCTGCTACGTTCTGTAGTGAGTTATCATCTACGGCCGAATCAACTAGTTGCTCCTCAGTCTCCGCCACGGTGAGTTCCTGCTGGCTGTCACTGGGATCCTCTGCTAAGTTCACGTTAGTCTGATCATCAGTTCCAGTTTCAGAGATCATATCTGCGGATTAAAGATGTTACACATTTATCAATCATAACTTGTAAAGTAGAAGTCGTACTAATGCAGTACCTCCTGCAGTATAAGCCGCTGTAATGCAGTATAAGCCGCTGTAATGCGGTGCCTCCTGCAGTATATGTCGCAGTAATGCGGTGCCTCCTGCAGTATAAGTTGCAGTAATGCGGTGCCTCCTGCAGTATAAGTCGCAGTAATGCGGTGCCTCCTGCAGTATAAGTCGCAGTGATGCGGTGTCTCCTGCAGTATAAGCCGCTGTAATGCGGTGCCTCCTGCAGTATAAGCCGCAGTAATGTGGTGCCTCCTGCAGTATAAGTCGCAGTGATGCGGTGTCTCCTGCAGTATAAGCCGCTGTAATGCGGTGCCTCCTGCAGTATAAGCCGCTGTGATGCGGTGCCTCCTGCCGTATATGTCGCAGTGATGCGGTGCCTCCTGCGGTATATGTCGCAGTGATGCGGTGCCTCCTGCGGTATAAGTCGCAGTGATGCGGTGCCTCCTGCAGTATAAGTCGCAGTGATGCAGTGCCTCCTGCAGTATAAGTCTCAGTAATGCTGTACTTCCTGCAGTATACGTCACAGTAATGCGGTGCCTCCTGCAGTAATGTAGTTTTATTAACTTTGTTCAGGAACAGGGCCACACCCAGAACACCGCTCATTTCCTCTGCACAGAGTATTTAAGCACAACGAACCCGTTCACTCCCTCTTCGACTCTTGTCTTCAAATGACGTACCACAGACGCTCTCTAACTCAGCAGATGCTCCATCCCTACCCCACATCCCTCTACCCCACATCCAGACGAGCAATCGCTCTCTGACTCAGCTTTCATACGACTCAAGACAGACGAGCAACGCTCTCTGACTCAGCAGACGAGCAACACTCATCCCTACCCCACATCCCCTCTACCTCGACCCCTACGAGCAAACGCTCTCCGACTCAGCTTCAAGCTTTCATACGACGCGAGACAGACGAGCAACGTTCCCTGACTCAGCTTTCATACGCTTCAACACGAGGCACGACAGACAAACAACATCTTAAAACCGCTTACCTTTCACAAAGGCTCTCCTCAACCCTTCCGGACGACCAGCCATATCCCGAAGCTCCCTCCTTTTCTCACCACGCTCGTCGCTAGCAACTTCGGTTGCGTTTAGCCATCCACATTCCCCGCAGCTCTCGATAACCATCCTCCGTCAACTCCGAAGCCGTCCAACGCAACAGTCCTTTACATCAGTCCGTTACAAAGCGCAACTTTCCAAACTTTTCAAGCACCGGTAGCACAACACCCCTCTTGCTCTCCGAGCCTCCAGAGCACTTCCGGGTTCCCGGCGCCACGCCAGGCGCGCGCCGATGACGTCATGACACATCACACGGCGGAAGAAGCCCATCCATCTACATCAGTCCCTCCAGAGGGCCAGGTTGTATACTCTGATCGTGAATCTTTAATCTGAGTTTAATACGGCCAATAAGTATCCGATTAGGGTAATGAGACTGGTACCAAGGCTATGAATCGATACTCTTCAAGACGAGCCACGATTAAATATCTGTCAAACTGTTTACGGGAGTCAGATAGACGGCGTTCAGTAGGAGAAGGTGTTGTAGCGTAAGTTAGGCTGATGCTTCCAGTCTGCTGTTGGCCTCAACTTAGATGTGTTTAGAGAAGGGCAGTCGACTGCGTCCTGCCTTAAGTTGTCCCATGTCATACTGACTCTGGCCGTCAAGCTCCCCCCGCGCCAGAGACGACATCTCGCAATGTTTTTCGCCCTAACTTCACGATTAACCCAGGCACATCCATCCTGGCATCCTTTCATGTCCTGTTACTTCTACCTTCCATGTTCCACCCACCTCGGCCAACTTCGGCTAACTCCTCCCACCTCTACCGGCTACCCCAGCTGCACAGACCGCTCCAACAACAGAACAGGTAGGTATATGGCACAGCTAAGGGAGCAGCTCGGGGTTGGTTTTCTTGCCAGGGACGCAACAGTTGTGTCTTCCTGCCCAGACAAGCCCAGTCACTAACGCCAGCCCCTCTAGAGGGCCAGTTCGTATCGCACCCCGTCCTTACTCTCTCTGCATCAGGGATATCTCACCCTGCAGCCTCTTTTCCACAATCTGCACTTCCAACCCACGCACATGCATCCTTTCATCCCAGCATCTTTTCCTCTTCCCTCGCTCCTGCCTTTCCATTCAACGCAACACAGGCTATCGATCACCGGTAACCACATGAACCTCGCCCAATTATCGAGCCATCCACACGCAATCCCCACATCTCCTGGGAATTGCTAAACAAGCTCGGTCGCTGCACTCAAACAGCCACTCACCACCTGAGCAGACATCACCAGGCTCCACCTAATTCCCAGCCCGGACTACTCCACGAAGTACATAAGAATCGATCACACCACGTTCCCCATCCGCCTCGCAGGCGAAGAAGCCGGTCACCTAAGGCAGACATCACCAGCACCTCCAAGTCCTTACCACCGATCCCAACTACCGGTACCTTTTCGTTTTCTTCGGAAGGACGCGTATGACTCCGCCATGTGTCCGTCCAAGAGCAGCCGGAAAATTAGCTTACCTGAATCCAGACAAACGTCTTGTCACCGCAACCTCTCGGTGCATCACTTAATTCTACCGTCTTAATCACCATGGTCATTATTGTGCTACCTACTGCCACCCACTGGCACGGAAGAGTATTTAATTACGTAGCCAGCTACTATGTTGCAGGCCCAGATGCTCAACCATGGCCTTCTTCAAACCCAGCACACGGTCTAAACACTCGGCTTTCCTCCACCAGATAAAATAAATAAATAGAATCGATAGATTAAACAAAATCCTCCTTGCCACACATCCAGTTAGTCGCAGCCGCCGTTACAAACCTCCATGACCACGTCACACTAGACGAAGCACGTAAACCGAGCTAAACTGACACCAGTTCCTCTCCTCCCGAAACGGCATCTCCTTCTTCCACGACGAACACATCACCAAGCCGGAAGACATCCAGCTTTTCACAGACGCAGCACCCTCGATCAGCTTCGACGGCTTCTACAGTGACAATCGGTCCTTGGCCGCTTGAATTCTCATCTCCCACACCTTCCTCCGCGATCTACGAAATGCATCCCATAGTCATAGTAGCCATTCTTTTGGGGCATGAACAGTCCATTAAAGACCATTGCCATCCACTCGGAATATAGCGCAGAATATAGCACCTAAACGGCTGCCCCTCACTTCGGACCTCCTCACCTGCGGCATCCTCACCTTCAGCTCAGGTCATCCGTCTCCCTTCATGGACAAATCATTAAAGTCCACGTTCTTGCCAGCTTCTTTTGCTGCTCCGAGTTCACCACCTTGAACTCCATCCGTCCCGACATGCCACCGCGTCAGACATCACATCCATCCTCTCGACACAGTCGTCTATCACCTTAAATGCCGCAAGACCAACCAATACGGTCCACCTCAACCCATCTACCTTTTCCGACCAGACTCGTACTCGAGTCCGTACGAACCCATCCGCGACTACTTAAGCTCAAGTTCAGCCAGCCGAACTCCCCGCAAGATCCCTGTTGCGGTCTCGGGCTCACCACCACTTTCGCCATATCTTGGCCCGATCCAGAATACCCCCCGAGTTTACTCGGCGCCACCTCCTCCGCTTCAAGCCAAGGAATTTCCGACCACATCCTCAAGATACGTGATTGTTGGTCTTCCCCTGCCTACCTCTCATAAGTTCGTTCCAAACCGAATGACTCCAGAAACGGCCATCGGCATCAGTCTTTATGGAGCTATCTTTTGGGGACTCTGCACCGCCAGAGCTTCCGAAGAGACGGCCCCCACCCTACAGTCTCCAGTCCCCCCGTTCCCGCCAGCCGCCGGACATCAACGGTCCCCCATCAATCGCCTAACCTCCTTGTTTCTTCTTCCAGACATCCCTTCATCCCTACCCTACATCCCTTCATCCCTCTACCCTACATCCCTTCATCCGTCTACCCCTACCCCACATCCCTGCATCCCTCTACCCTACATCCCTTCATCCCTCTACCCTACATCCCTTCATCCCTCTACCCCACATCCCTTCATCTCTTCATCCCTACCCTACATCCCTTCATCCCTCTACCCCAACCTACATCCCTCTACCTCGACCCCTACCCCACATCCCTTCATCGCTACCCTACATCCCTTCATCCCTCTACCTTACTCCCCTTCATCCCTCTACCCCACATCCCTTCATCTCTTCATCCCTACCCTACATCCCTTCATCCCTCTACCCCTAACCTACATCCCTCTACCTCGACCCCTACCCCACATCCCTTCATCTCTTCATCGCTACCCTACATCCCTTCATCCCTCTACCTTACTCCCCTTCATCCCTCTACCCCTACCCTATATCTATTTCATAAGTCGTAGTGATGAGGTACTTTCTGCAGTATAAGTCGTAGTGATGAAGTACTTTCTGCAGTATAAGTCATAGGAATGCGGTACTTCCTGCAGTATAAGTTGTAGTAATGAGGTACTCTGCAGTATAAGTAGTAGTAATGAAACACTTTCTGCAGTATAAGTCGTAGTAATGACTTATAGAATGCTAATACAACAGCATTTTATCATGTTATTTGAAGCTGCAGCGTTCCAACAAATGGAAAAATGCTTTGTCTTTGCTTCAGTTCAGACACATTATATTTAAATTCAGAATTTAAAATTAAGACACACACACTCTGACCTTGTGCTTCAGTTGCCTCAGTTGAATCTGAAAGAGACAGATCAACAGAACAATGTGTTTCATTGTATGCTGTTAGGGAATTTAACATCCATATTAGAAGTAGCAGTAGTAATGACAGTAGCAGCAGTAGTTCTCTTATTGGCAGTAGTTGAAATAGCAGTAGGCTTTAGACAGACAGGTAAACAGACTGACCGGCTACCTTGAGACGGTCCATTAGAGCCTCTGCTCTCATTGAAACATGGACATGTCGTATATTTCTAGTATACTGTAAGTTTAGTGTGTAATGTATATTGTGTAGTGTGTAATATACAATGAATTGTGTGGTGTGTCTGTGTTTGTGTTACCATTGGCTGTTTGATCCAGCAGCGTTGCACTTATCTCTGAAATAGTAGAAACACACATACATAAAATAAGCTTTCATTATTTGTACTATTTCAATGAATAATAATGTTGCAGAACGTAGTAAA
This sequence comes from Anarhichas minor, assembly GCF_050575085.1. NCBI lineage: Eukaryota > Metazoa > Chordata > Actinopteri > Perciformes > Anarhichadidae > Anarhichas > Anarhichas minor. The sequence continues at coordinate 87,563 of NW_027466499.1, read as the reverse complement.
TGAAAGACGAAGTGAAATAATTATGTCATAATAAAATAAATCAATCGCTGCACAATGCATGATGCTTAGATTTGTGTCACCAGTCGCCGCAGTTGCTCTTCACCAATAACAAGACCCAGAGCATGATGAGAAATGCCTGGCTGTCGTCTGATGAAAAAGCTGATTGGCTCTTACTTATGACAACACACACATCACGTTTTGTTGAAAATCCAATTTTTCTGTGTAATTTTTATATTTAACGTTAGATTGTTGGCTCTCAGTCTCATATTGTGCAACAAATGTTCAATCTTAAAATATATTTCATGTGATTAATGATAATAAAGCTTATATATAGAAAATTAGCAGAAAAGTGTTTCACAGTTAGACATAAAAAGAACAAAGGATAGCATACAATACAGATTTCAACATAAATATATATTTATAAACACATGAATATATCCAAATGTCAACAAACTACAAGTAGCCTACATATCAGATCTAACAGGATTTAACTATTTCTGTGACTTCCTGTTTATTCTTTGAAGCTATTAGAAACTGTTATTTTTCATCGTCCCCTTTTTCTGCCGTCTGATCTCGTCCACTTTACAGTTCATCTTGAACAAACCTATTGTGAGTTTGATGTGATGTCTAAACAGGGAGTATGTTGCACTCTAATTGGCTGCTCTGTTGTGTAGATTAGCTGATGTCATCAGGAGGCGCGACTTCTTCATAGGGTCAAAGGTCAAGGCTTCAACTTAACTGGAGGGTTCATTCAGATTCCTTAAAAAGTGTATATTTACCGTCAGCTGTTGTTCCCTCTGCAAGACAATAAGACACAAGATCAGACAGAGACAGAAAGACAGAAGGACGAAGAGAGAGAGAGAGATGTTGTCATAGCTTACCTGAGACTGGAGCTGCGAGAGAGACAGCTGCCATGGCAACAAGCAGAAACATAACACACCTGTAAACACATACACAAAGGGAACAGCAGCCTGTTTGCATCATGTTTTTCAAGCTGATGTCACACAGAAAGAAAGAAGGCCAAAAAACATTCCACTCAGTCAAAATTAATAAATATTGTAATCATCTAAAAGGCTGTCACAAAATAACTGAATTGGATTGTTGGCTTTAAAAATGGAATGATACCAACATATGTATTATGTGTAAAAGATGTTGAACTTTAAGGTTTGAAAGAACATCAACAAAATATTGTAAAGTTAAGAATTTAAACTACAGAACGTAAACTAAAGAGTGTTGACTAAAGATTGTAAACTAAAGAACGTGAAACTAAAAAAATGTAATCTAAAGAATGTAAACAGAAGAGTGTTAACTAAAGACTGTAATCTAAAGAACGTATATTCAAAAATGTTAACTAAAGACTAATTTAAAGAACGTAAACTAAAGAACGTAAACTAAAGAACGTAAACTAAAGACTGGAAACTAAAGACTGGAAACTAAAGAACATAAACTAAAGAACGTAAACTAAAGACTAAACTAAAGAACATAAACTAAAGAACGGAAACTAAAGAGTGTTAACTTAAGAACGGAAACTAAATACAGTAAAGTTAAGAAAGTAAACTAAAGACTGGAAACTAAAGAACGTAAACTAAAGAACGTAAACTAAAGACGGTAAACTAAAGTTCCTAATCTAAAGACCAAAAAATAAAGACTGTTAAGAATGTGAAGTAAAGAATGTAAAGTAAAGAAAGTAAATCACATAAAGTAAATAAAGTGGAGAAAGTAATGAATATAAATTTAAAAAAGCAAAGAATGTAAAGTTACTGCGGTTGCCTCATGGGGAAATTTTGGTAAATAATATAAAGTAATTAAGTAAAGAGAACATGAAATAAAGAAAGTAAAGTAAATAAATTACAAAAAGTAACTAAAGTTAGGAATGCAAAGTTTAGAATGTAAAGAAACAAGTAAACAATGCCAGGAGTGTTGATTCACCGGTGGGTGAAACAAGTCTTCAGCCAGAAGAGTTAAATGACTGTGATTCTTTGTTTCCTCCAAAGAGAAAAAAAAAACAGTGTCTCTTCTTTTCCAACGTATAGAAAGAAACGAGCTGCAAGAGAAAACCAGATACTCAAAGAGACAGAAAAGCTTTAAGGTTCATTATGAGAGTCAAGTGTCAGGTGGAAAACCAGAGAAGACTGCTGCTTTATGCCGAAACACTGAAGTCCTTCTGCTGGATTTATACAGACCAGACACACAGACCAGCCAACACATACAACTTGAATACTGATGACAGCAGCTGAGCGGCACTACGAAGTAAAAGTCCTGAAGTAAGCAGGTATCAGCAGGAAAGTGTTAAGAATCAAAACAAGTTCAGTTGTAGTAATAAACACATTTTACATTGTTTATTCTAAACTGCAGCTTTCCATATTAATATGTTCTGAGTATAAAATCTGAATCTGCCATCAGATAAATAAAAGTAAAATATGTCCTTTTAAAATGTCGATGAGGAAAAGTCCAAGGTGCCAAAATGGAAAAACTCAAGTAAAGTATCAGACATATAGAACTGTTGTGGACTACGGGACTAATTAGAGTCTAATTAGAAACAACAAAAGAAACATCAGATAATTATCATTCTGATTAACTTGACTACACAACATTTTCAAACATGAGAAATTACAGGTAATTATTTCAGGTATAATGAGTGAGAAGAGAAACTTTCCACGAGCTTTATCATATTTCATAATGTCTCAAAAGCTGTTTTCTTAAGGTTTTTCTCAAGTGTTTAATAAAGTTTGTTAAGTTTTATGTTTAACAGCAGAGTTGTGGTTGTGATGCTTGACTAATTTAGTTCCTTCAGTAGTCGGAAGTACAATCTCTCAAACAGTTTAATAAAGAGAATTATTTCAAGTTCATCAGGAGATTAAAAACTCACCGTTGGAGCATTTTTGTTGTTTGACAGGTCGACAGGAAAGAAACGTAAATGTGATGAAACTTCAGTGTTTGAGTTTCTGAAATCAGCGGAAAGAGAGCAGCAGCTTTTTAAACTCCCACTCTCTCCTCCCCCTCCGTCCTCCCTCCATCTTGTCCCATCCTCCTCCCTCTGATCACCTGTCTGAATGTCTACACTCAGTTTAATGCTGTCGAATTTAAATGCACTGATTCAATCGTATCTATCTCAAGTTAGATTAAGGAAAAAATGACTGCAGCCCCTGTTGTTTCTATTTCTACTTAAATCACAATATTCAGAACTTTATTATGTGTTTACATTTTTTTTTAGATCAAATTCAGTCTCAGTTTAGTCTAGTGTGAGAGTGTGCATGTGTTAATGTGTGTGTGTGTGTGTGTGTGTTGTCACAACCCGGCTCCAAGGCTGCAACATAAGGGAGACAAAAGGAGTGATAAAAGTAATAAATAGACATTTATTTAAAGAATACAAACTAAACTAACAACCAATCAATCAATCAATCAATCAAACAAATAGGCAGCCGTGTCAGTCAAGTAAGAGGCAGCAGAGAAGAGGGCCCCCATCCTTGTTCAGATGTGGGTTGATATATCCATCACCACATCAGGCTCAGCTGGGCTCATTAGCTGCTGATCAACATCCTGAAAGAGAGAGAAGACAGCAACCAGGACACAGACCCCTAGTGGAAGGGAGGGGTCGTCACAGTGTTAATTTGTTAATGTGTTGGTGTGTGTGTGAGTGAATGGCCCTCGAGTGTGTAGCAGAATGCGTGTTGCTGCTTTTGTTTTCCCGTTAAGCTAGTTTAGCGTAGCCTCCCAGAACACTTGCGGTGCCTCAGCTGTTTTTTGTTTGTTTTTTGTTCCGGGTTCAGAGGTCACAGCCTGTTGTCTCCTACGTGAGCGCAGAAAACATTGCATTTCCCACAATTTAAGCTTCTGCATTTTCCAAATGCACTAGTATTATTCAAACGTATTGTTCGGTTCGTAAGCCTCGTACCGACGGTTTAATACGAATACGTGTGTTCAGCTGCAGGACAGCAGTGAAGGCCCAGGTTTAAAATGTACGGCCCGCCACTGCACAGAGATAAGTTTGGCACTGTGAAAAAGCACCATTTAGTCAACATAACGCTTCAATTCAAAATAAAGGAAACTTGATTGTTTTTTCTTCACGAACAATGATTATCCTGACCCACCATCGATAAAACAGACAACATTGTGCATGCTATGCAAAAGTACAGTCAAGCATAGCGGGGAACAGCGGTTTTGCTGTTGGATGCTCCAAATTTAAAGGTTAAAAAAGATTTATGTGTCATGAAAATAAAATTTAACACAGCTTAAATGTGACAACACGTTTTCACTCAAATGGTCACGTAACAAAGCTCTTTGTTTTTACTGACCGAACAGGTTGACTATAAATACAAAAGTCAAATACAGGATAGCTTCCATTATATTACACTTGTAATGTTATTGTGTGTGTTTTAGTAGTCGTCACTATGTAAGTATAACAGGGATCCTAATAGTCCTTTCAATATAATGCACACACGCATGTTCTGCACTGTGACTTGAAAGCGCAATAGTTGGACGGCGAAATGATGGACCTCCATTTGTGGCATTGGGAATCCACGTAGCTACGTAGTTACTGATGATTACGTCATCACCACAGTTGTTACCACAGCAACCTATACAGATAAGTGGGTGATGTCTGGACGCACAAATCCAATCTGATCACTTGTAAATAACAAGTAAAGATCTTGTAAGATCTGATTTAAGGAACAAATGGGATCTTTACTTTGCCTGCAGTCTAAACGTAGCCTAAGGGCTAAAAAAGTTAAGCGTTAAAAAAGTTGTTGATTGCATTTTGGAGTTCATCATGGTTCAAGTTGGTCATCAATCTTTGTGAGATAATGAATTATAAAACTATGAATAGTTGGTGTTAGCTTGTTATGGGCTTCCAATGAAAGGTTTATGAAATGACTACACTTCACTATTACTTTAAATAGGATTATAAAACAATTTGTGTTCAGATGTAATAAATAACATAAAGGCTGTTAACTGAAGTTAAGTAGAGTTGTGGCATCAGATTTTATTTGCATTCTATGAAGAACATGTATAAATTCTGAAATATGGCAATTTTGTTACTTTTTAAAAAACTATTTAAAGATGTATATTTTGCTTATTTACATTTATTTGCAATAGTGTATGTTTATTTTTTTATTTTTCACATAATGTCTAATAATTGATGGAATCATCAAACTAAACTGCTGAACAAAAGGAAAATATTAAAACGATGCAACTGGACTCTAAATATGGAGGTAGTGTGTTTCCTTTTGGGACATTTGCATTAGTGGTTAGACTAAAGAGGTTTAAACAGTCCGTAGTATGTTCAGCAGATATTCCTATAGTGTTAACCCTAGACTTACCGTCTATTTCTATTGTGAAGTTTGAAAACGAGCTTTGCCAAAGCAACACGTTGCCTGTTAATTCAAGGCTGCTTTATGTGAAAACCATTGACACTTAAAACAGTTTCTGTTATCAATGACACAATCAAGCTTTGTGGCTGCATCTTATGAACCTTTCAATGAAAGTGTGGGTGTTCAAACAGCCATGTATGGGCACTCGCATCTTCCTGTGGGTCAGGGTTACTGTCATCCCCGGGCAAACGACTCATCCATTTTACTAACAACACTCTTTTGTGTGGCGGTCGGTACTGCCCAGCAATTACACAAAGTTGTAAAGCAGCCATAGCTTGTAATGCGTGGACAAACTGACAGGGTTGCAACTAGTTGAATGATCTCTCTGATAGAGCCAGTGACAAAACCTCAATTAGGTGAGTCCAACCTTGCTACTGGAGCACCGTCAATGCTTCATGTGTTAAAGCTGCATTATCTCTAATGTCAAGCAGGGGGCGACTCCTCTGGTTGTATAGAAGTCTATGAGAAAATGACTCTACTTCTCTCTTGATTTATTACCTCAGTAAACATTGTAAACATGAGTTTATGGTCTCAATCTCTAGTTTCAAGTCTTCTTCAATACAGCATGATGTTCATTTAGTACATTATGGTCCATTTAGAGTCAAACAGACCATAAAGCAGGGGATGCTTTAGGGGCGGGACTACACAATGATTGACAGGTCTCTACCACAGCGTGGTCCGGTCTGGGAGTTGTCCATGTTTCCTTCTTAAACTTTAATAACCCTAACCCAATATTTAGAGAGCATGCGGCCGATGGCTGATATACAATGTTGATATATTGTTGGGTTTTTTGAATCGGATGAAATACAACAATATAATAATAAATGAGACAGCAAATTGCTGAACTGAAATTAACATTTCTTTTATTATTATTGTCTGCAATGTCTCTGTTTGCTTAAGTAGATCTGTATAGTGTTTGCAGTTAAATGGAAAATGTGTTTTAACTAAATGAATTTCAACATCTAATCAAAAACTAAACTGAGTAAAAAAAAGAAAAAGAAAGAGTTTTAGAGCACTTAACAACATTTATCTGCAGATAGCAACAACTCCAATAATGTCGACTAACAATGAAAATGTGTACATTTACATGAATAAAAAATAAACAATGCGAAAGTGGTGGCCTTCCCTGGTCAGTGACATACTATAATAAATAAATTATCAGCCTTGTGAGAACCCCGATTAATCAGATTAATTCATCTACCAGACGTGGAAGGGTCATAGGGTCATCCACTATATAGGTGGGAACAACCCATTAATTCACCACTACGGCATTGTCCATCATTATGCCACCCTTGTGGTTTAAAGTCAAATTTAGACAGAGCGGAGGGTTTACCGGGTCAGAGGTCAGATGGAGGTCATTTTCAGTTCAGTTAAACTTTATTTAACCAAAACAAAAGTAACAAACGGAACATGTGAACATCATGTTGTTTAAATGTTTATTCATGAACTTATAAATGAAAGACTAAAAACAGCAAATAAACTGAGTGGATTTAACACTGTGAGGTGTAAAGGAAGTCCAGGAATCCAATTCATTAAACATATCAGAGGTCCAATTCATTAAACATATCAGAGGTCCAATTCATTAAACATATCAGAGGTCCAATTCATTAAACATATCAGAGGTCCAATTAACACGTGTATTAAGTTGGTGTTTTAACACGTGTATTAACTTGGTGTTTTAACACGTGTATTAAGTTGGTGTTATAATACGTGTATTAAGTTGGTGTTTTAATACGTGTATTAACTTGGTGTTATAATACGTGTATTAACTTGGTGTTATAATACGTGTATTAACTTGGTGTTTTAAGACGTGTATTAACTTAGTGTTTTAATACGTGTATTAACTTGGTGTTTTAATACGTGTATTAACTTGGTGTTTTAATACGTGTATTAACTTGGTGTTTTAATACGTGTATTAACTTAGTGTTTTAATACGTGTATTAACTTGGTGTTTTAACACGTGTATTAACTTGGTGTTATAATACGTGTATTAACTTGGTGTTTTAACACGTGTATTAACTTGGTGTTATAATACGTGTATTAACTTGGTGTTTTAATATGTGTATTAACCTGCGTGTTTTAATACGTGTATTAACCTGCGTGTTTTAATACGTGTATTAACCTGCGTGTTTTAATACGTGTATTAACCTGCGTGTTTTAATACGTGTATTAACCTGCGTGTTTTAATACGTGTATTAACCTGCGTGTTTTAATACACGTGTTTTAAACTGCGTGTTTTAATACACGTGTTTTAAACTGCGTGTTTTAATACACGTGTAACCTGCGTGTTTTAATACACGTGTTTTAATACACGTGTTTTAATACACGTGTTCTAATCTGCATGTTTTACCACATGTAAATCTGCCTGTGGGTTTCTTGTCTCTCATGTGTGATAAATGTTTTGATACCTTCATGTGAATGTCTTGATGTTTTATATCTGACGGCGATTGGTCCTGGATCGTCTCTTGGGCTTATGGTTCCCCACCAGAGCTTTCAGCTGAGGAATGATTGGCTGAGAGGGGAGGGCGGGGCTGTGATTTATGATAATATGGGCGGGGCGTTGTGGTGGGAGGGCTGGGCTCTTAGGTTTGGCTGAGCGGGAGCTGAACTTTTTGTTTCCTCCTTCTTTAGAGTTGGAGCTCTCATCTTCTGTAGGAAAACAGTTTGAAGCAAATCAACATTAAAGAAAGATATCAACAGTGGTGGGCCTTCAGGGCCTGCAAGGCCTTCTCTGCTGGCCTAAACAGAATCACAAAGCTATATCTATTTTATAATTTAATAATTTTTCTTAAATACACTACATGTATTATAATTTATTTAAATATTTTCCCCATTATCTTATGTTCTCATTGCACAGCTCCTGTCTTCCTCAGTTGCTCTGCTTCCAGTGCAGCTTGTTTTAAGTAGAGCTTTTATCCAATCAGATTTCACCTCTGTGTCTCTAGGTAAGAAGAGAGGCCCGAGGCCTGCAGACTCACAAGTGAATCCATGTGCAGTTTAAGTGAATGGGGACGATATTGTTGATTGTCATTGTCTTAACCAATCAGATCTTTAGTTTGACATGTTGGGCGTATTCTTTGACGTGTCAGCACCTGCTAGCCGGCCTATAATGACGTCAGCATTACATGCCGCTCAGTGTCCATGTGCAGCTCTGCCGCGAGGTGCAGAGTGTGCTGTGATTGGTCAGTGGGCGAGCACGTGACTATCGTGAAACGAAACTTAACAGCAGAGGCTTAGTCGGGTAGTGAATTACATCACGTGATGCAGCTCAGCCAATCAAATATGGGCATTCTGACTGAGTGAGATGTACCACACACCATGACACAGGGGGCTGAGACGAGGAAAGACATTGCAGAGCAGTACGTTTAACGTTGAAGTTGTGAAAGTAAAATCCTAAAATAATCTCTTTGGGTCGCGGCTTGTCATTAAGGAATGATGGTGGATCCCACAGCCAGACCAGCTGAGAACATTATATTTTCCTGAATTTAGGCTTTTGCATTTTCTAAATGCTCTAGCATTATTCAAACGTATTGTAAGACTCATACCGAACGGTTTAATACGAAGATGTACATAGTTACAGCCTTAAAAACGAATAATAGCTGTGGCGCCATCATGTGGTTATAAGGTGGTATTTCAGCTGCAGGGCAGCAGTGAAGGACCAGGTATAAAATGCACGGCCCGCCACTGGATATCAATAATAGATTGCATAAAAAGATCTATAAATAAACCAAAAATTAAGTGAAATACTAAAACTATTGAAAGATATGAAGTGTCATTTACTTATGTGTGTATGCTGCACTGAGGCAAATTCCTATCAACTGTGTTACCATGGCAATATGAGAAGACATTTCTTCATTCCTATTTTCATGATAAGAATTTTATTAGATTTCCTTTTCATGTTATTGAAGACAGTTTTACTTCAAAATGCCCAATATCATAATGGGAATTATTTATGACAGTGGTGATATCAACGCCCTGTTACCTTTCAGCCAATCACATTCCTCCTGCGTGTTAAGCTAGCAAGCTCAATTAGTCAGTTTGCTCCTGTTAGCTAAAGTAACAGAAAAGTCAAAGTGATTCTGAATCCATCAACTTCCTGCTGCTGTAAAATAAACATACAATGACTAATCAAAACTAATCTCCAGCTTTTAATGCTGCCTAACTAGTATTCAATTGACTAAGCCGTTTCTAGAGATGGCTTATTACTCAGTATCAAAGTTTTGCTTATGATACATTATAGTATATTACAATACAATAATTCAAACCCTCTCTTACTTGTGTTCCTGTATCCTATTGATATAAACATGGGCCCTAATAATCCTGGGTCCTTTATGTTCTACTGTATTGTATTCCATGGGGTACAGGGACGTAGACACGTCTTTACAAATACTGAAACAAAAATAAAGTTTTAAATATATTTGGATAATTATTTGTTTAATCTATTTGAATCATTGAGTGTTCAGTCATGTTGTTTAACATATTGGAAAATGTCTAAGTACTGTTTATTCAAAAAGCACCTTTGGAGTTTTTCACAAGTCAATAAAAACATGAACAGTGCACCCTGCTGGGGAAACGATGAATCATTTATGATAGTTGGAAGCAAATAAATTGACTCTAAATAAATCAGCTTGTAGAAAAAATAATTGTGAAAACTACAAATTCTCCAAAAGGTTTACAGAAACTAGTCATCAATAACCCTGATAGCTATGCATACACACTTAATTTAATCTTAGAGTCGTTAATAATGATAGAAGACTTTGTTGTTACCCTAACCACTGGTGTGATATGGTACAGTAAATATAATAAAGTTTAATACAGTATGTTATAATAATGTACGGTATGTTTTTGTCTCACCATCTTCTTCCTCCACACTGTTTGCAGCAGCTGCAGCAGGTTCTGAAATCAATCAAACGATCAATCATTCAATCAACCAACAGAAACTTTAATCAGAGTTAACCAGATATTCAGAGGAAGAAGAAGAAAAGAGGGCTCACCAGGAGCTGTCACCTGATTGGCTGCTGGAGCTACAAAAATTAACAATATTATAATAAAATGGAACACTGATAGAAAAGGACAAATGAATACATGCAGGAATGTATGGATGACCATACAGAACTATTTAACACATTTAAAAAGACTTCAATTGGTTTTCATAAAGTCAACACTGATTATTGATTTCAGAATTGAGTCAAGAATGAATTTACTTTTTTACTATTTATACTTGTACAACACATAATGACAAAGCAGGAAAATGATTTAAGAAATGTAAAATATATTTCATTATGGGAGTTTATGTGTGTGCAATTAATTAGCAAAAGGTCTGAATACTTTTTGTATTTATTCAAGGAAATTAATTATACTCAGTAGATGAATGGAAATAATTCAGAAAGTATATGTTTATATATACATTGTGTTCTCACCGTCTGCAGTCTCTGAACTGGAGCTGCTTGTATCTGAAACACATCATTCATGTATTATCATCTTGGTCTTATTGATAGAGTTGATAGCACATACATGAACACGTGAACGCGTGAATATGTGAACGGGTGAACATGTGAACGGGTGAACAGGTGAACGCCTGAGCATGTGAACATGTGAACGCCTGAACACGTGAACGCATGAACACATAAACACATGAACACATGATGCTGTAACAAAGACTTTGCTCTTTAGCTGTGTGACAATCTGATAATTCTGATATCAGGAAATCATTTCCAGTTCATGTAAACAGACATTTAAGATAAACATAATCTTGAGGAGGTAGTTTTCTGTTCAGTTATTCATCCTGACAATGACATCATCAACACCATCATCATCACGTTCCCACCAAAGTAGAAATATTGATATTAAAGCTTTAAACGTTTATCAGACTTTATTCTAGATTCAGCAGCAAATATTAAAGAAAACTTGCAGAACTTTTATCAACATGCATTTTTTTTAAATGATAGAACTGCAGTCCTGTTTTAATAATCCTGTTTACATCAGACATGTTGACACTGTTATGGTTTATTGCACTTTAATGTTATCAGTAACACTTGTGATTTTAATCCTGAGACACGACAAAATGTCTGCTGTGAAGGAAAAAATGTTTTTATCAGGTTAGACCACTAGATGTCAGAGTAACACAGGAAGTGAGCCTGAGAAGCATCAGACTTTACACAATATCTGCTTTTGTTGTTGGATGTTGTTGGTCAGATCTGTATCAGCGCTCAAGAAAGGTCTGGACACACATTATCATTCTGGTAGATGGGAAAAAGCTCTGGCTTGTTTGTATTTCTTTAAACCAATCACAATCATCTTCAGCGTTAAGCGAAGGATGCAGGGATGGTGTCCAGATAGATAGATAGAGAGATAGAGAGATAGATAGATGGATGGATAGATAGATGGATGGATGGATGGATGGATAGATGGATAGATTTATAGATAGATGGACAGATGGATAGATAAATAGATGGATAGATTTATAGATAGATGGATAGATGGACAGATAGATAGATAGATAGATAGATAGATGGACAGATAGATGGATAGATGGATAGATGGATGGATAGATGGATAGATAGATAGATAGTGTGACGACCCTGTCTGCCTGTGTGGCTGCTTTCCTTGCAGGTGTGGCAGAGGATCGTCAGGCAGAGTGGGGACACCTGAGGCAATTAACAACACTGGCCCTGTGTGCCAGTGCACCCTTTATAAAACCCTCTGGATCCTCAGTTGGTCTCTGGCTCCTTCCTGAGACACCCACTTTGGTTTTGGTTTTGGTTGGTTTCTACACTATACAACGCTGCATATACACTTTACACGCACCCACTCACTTACACTGCTGAAATGACTGACTTCACATGTCACTGTTAGTTTATGTTTGTCTTTTATATTACTTTCAACTTAATAAATAATTAATCAACTGCTTCATTGAATGTGTCTCCCTTTTTTGTCATGGCCGTTCAGCCCGGTTTGTGACAATAGATGGATGGATGGATGGATGGATGGATGGATAGGTGCAAAATAGAAAGCAGATAGCGGAAGGGCAGGAGAATGCTGGCTAAAATAGGCAGACTCAAACCAACAGTCTGCATCCGGTGAGTCAGACTGTGGATTGACTATTAACTGTATCTGAACTCGTTCTAATATTGTCATATTTGTATTTAGATAGTGTATGGTTTACCTGACCTTATATAAGATAGTGTTTGATTCTGATGAAACTAAAAGAAGAGTTTTTGATCTCTTACCGGGATGATGAGGAGATATGGCATTCATACTCTCTGAAACAACAAAAGTGACATCATGATCAACAATAACATCATCACAGTTTAGTGAGAATATCTTCAGACGTTAAACTCAACAGTAGCTTCGCTGATTACATGTTCACAGATCAGTAAACTGTTCACTCATAAATAAAAACAAGCCATTTATTGAACATGTATTATTCTACAAGTTAACATGTTTTGATCAACATACTTCAGAAAGGCCTGTGTCTGGTCTTCATTTTTGTTATGTACTTGATATTGAATATTCTGGTTCCTCTTTTATTTTACTTATATGTGCAGTGATTGTGTATAAGCATGACAAATTATCAGTTTTTATCATGTCAGATACATCAATATGCAGACGATGCACAACTGTATATTAGTTTTTACCTAGACAAGTTCTTTGTTATCTAATGACCTGTTCCGCTGATAGTTGCTCCATTTATCCACCCTTGTTTTATTTGGGGCCCTTCATTATTTGTTCGTGGTGGCCATTTTATTTGAGAAAATACAGTTTTTAAAATATTTACAGCAATATCATTAAAGTGGAGAGTTAGTGATTCACCTGTGGGAGCTTCATCAGATGTTGAGTCTTTATCTGACAGACAGGTGAGACAGGTAAGACACAGAGAGACACAGAGATGAGTTAAAGGACAGGCAGACAGGTTCAGCATATCTGTGAGTGATGAGACAGATGAGTGATTTACCTGTAAACATTGCTTGTATTCCAGCATCTGCAAATACAAAACAGTTTCATTAAACGCCGATACACCAGACACTTGACCTGTTGATCAAACTGTGATGTCATCTGATCATCAGAACAGATATCAATCAGATTACATGTAATCTCACCGTTGGAGTCGAGGTCCGCCTCCACCAGCAGGATGAACAGGGAGAACAGAAGAACCACGTTCCTGTAAAACAAACACAACCTTTATGTCCTCAGCAGGCCACCGTACAGAGGTCAGACTGAACACTCATTACATTATATTTTCATTTTTTCGCTTCAGTCACACTCCCTGCTTCAAGCTGTGCTGCGATTGGCTTCTTATATCACTACAACATAACAGAAAAGCTAAATATAAAATATGACTTACTGATTACGGACTTAAACAGTTAATAATCATCAGGATGTTGTTTGTCCATATTGTGTCTGTAATAAACTCTGCAGCTAACAGGACTTTAGAGTTAAAGAGTGAAGAGGCTCAGTACTGACAAGAACTTGCACATAATTGAAATCAAATAAATATGATCAAAACCAGGAAACTGAAGAGTTTGTTGACCCAGAAGGAGCCTGATTTTATTGTATTTATTTGGATCAATTTCATAAAACATTCATTCTGACAGGAAACATCTGGATGAGCTGATTTCAATCTGGTCATTTCAAATTATGCAATACAATTTCAGATTTATGAAATATACTGCATACTGCCATCAAAGTCTGTTGAGATTCGACCTCTGAACCCAACCTCTGAATCAAAGTAATGACTCGACAAAAACAACAGTGGATAATCAAACATTGAATTCAATGTACGAAATGTGTTCCTCTTTCTTGTTTCTGCTGTTTTGAACATCATTGTTGTTTTTCGGATGAAAACACAAAGAGAGGAGACGATGGACGTACCTGGTGAGCATGATGCTGTGAGGTCAGACCGGTCCCTGGATCAGTACGACAGGTAGGCAGACAGGTGAGTATAACAGTACTTCAATATTGCACTGCAGGAATCTTCTGGCTCTGAGCGTCTGGCAGAGCAGTTTATATATCTGCCTAAATGTCACCAGGACGAAGGATGGACTAGAGACTGTGTGTGTGAGTGTGTGTGTGTGTGTGTGTGTGTGTGTGTGTGTGTGAGTTTCAGATTTCTGTGTTAATGTTAGGCAAGAGGAGGTGAAGAAGACTCCCACACAGGTTAGTATTTCTGTATCAATGAGGATCCTTAACTTAAAGAAGAGACAATATCATTGATAAAAATTGTGAAAAGGACTGGACCCAGAATTGAACCTTGAGGCGCACCCTTTGTTACCGGCAAAAACTGCATTTCGCATTTAATTACTTTTTAAATTTTCTTTATAAAAGCAAAGGATGGATGATCAACAGTATTAAAAGCTTCATACAGATCCACAAAAAAGCAGCACAATGTTTCTTATTATTTAATGAAGATACACACTAAGAAAGCTTGCTTGGTCATTTTATTGGGTTGTATCCTGAATTTATAGGAATGTTCTCATCTTATAGAAATGCCTGCCTCTTATAGAAATGCCTGCCTCTTATAGAAATGTCCTAACCTTATGGGAACGTCCTGAACTTGTAGGAATGTCCTTACCTTATAGAAATGTCCTAACCTTATGGGAACGTCCTGAACTTGTAGGAATGTCCTTACCTTATAGAAATGTCCTAACCTTATGGGAACGTCCTGAACTTGTAGGAATGTCCTTACCTTATAGAAATGTCCTAACCTTATGGGAACGTCCTGAACTTGTAGGAATGTCCTTGTCTTATAGAAATGTCCTAACCTTATGGGAACGTCCTGAACTTGTAGGAATGTCCTTGTCTTATAGCCATCTTCTCACATTATAGAAATATCCCACCCCTATGTAAACCTCAAAGTGGCCCTCACAGTTATAGAAATCCAACACACACTCCAACACACACTCCTACTCTTTCTGGAGTTTCCTGACATCCTTACAGTTCAGGGAATCCCCCTCTAACAAACACATACAGTGAGTCAGAACATTAGCAGCAGGTCGAGTTACTTCAGAACACTAGATCCTCCTGACTCAGATCCCCTTGATAGAACCTTAAGAACAATCAGAGCAGAACAGTAACGCTTCACCTGAAAGACCTAAACCACCACAGACCAGAACCAGAGCAGGTCCTGTGTATGAAGAATCTCAGATTAGTCTAGATCAGTGTCAACTTCCCCACAAATTCTCACTTGGTCATAATTTCTTGAAGGAGAAAAAGTATTTTCATGTATGTTTATTTTAGGCTTGTGATAGTGAGGACATGACAGATGTGTCCTCATCTGTCAAAAGACTGGTGATGGACAGAGTTATTGATGACACTGATGAAACTATCAATGAAAAGAAATCTATTGACTAAAACATCTAACTGATTCTTGTGACTGAGCTCGTGTTGGACACTGATAGAGAAACATGCTGTCGTTCTCAAAGTGTCTGGTCTAGTTCCTTTCCTGTGGAGAGTACTGGGACAATCAACAAGGGGTGGAAAACAGCTGAGTGATGATAAATGTATAAAACAAACAGCTAGTTGTTTACAGGTGTACCTTTAAACCAGTCCTTTGAGGACATCTTGTTTTGTCCTCAGATTGGTTGTTCATATTTAGGATTAAACTGTTTTTTTAGGTTGGTACAAAAGTTTGTCAGTGTGGATAGATGCAGGTAATACAAGTGTGTGTTTGTGTGTTTGTACATGTCTGTATACTGTTGTAATGGAAAAGCAGGTAGAATAGATTCGGTCTCCGGAGATCCCCTCACACAAAACCCCCCACACACAGTGATAATGGTGGTGGGCGGGAAGGAGTGGAAGGGGGGTTCTTTTTGGGGTATTTGAGTATCAAAGCCTCGTCTGTCTGAAAACTGCTTTCTGTGTAAATGGAGAGTCACCTGAACGACTGAAGAAGCTTTTTAAAGCAGTGCTGCTTCATTCAGCCGACGCTGCAGCTTTGAAACACTGTAAGGTCAGATTTACATGTTTATAGAGCTTCCATCCATTTATCAGTCCACAATCCTTTCATCCTTTCATCCGTCCATCCCTCCATCCTCTGTCTGTCTGAAGATTTCCCCAGGAGGCAGGACAGACCTGAAACAGATGACAAATGTAAAAAAAACTATTCCTAAAACCTGTAAATACATTGCTTTATAACTGAAACATTTACTGTTAATGTGAGAGGGTTTAGTGTAAGAACAAGGACCACAAGAAGTGGATGTCATCTGGTAGAGAACATTGGAGACTAGAAAAGATTGGAAAGAAACAATATAGACTGTTAGAGAATATTTAAAACTAGTAGACACTGGGAGTGGACATTGGAGACTAGTAAATACTGGTAGATGACATTAGGGACTGATGGCGATCAGCAGAGACTGGTAGAGGACATTAGAGACTCATAGTGACTGGTTAAGACTAGTAGAGAACATTAGAGACTCATAGTGATCGGTTAAGACTAGAAGAGAACATTAGAGACTCATAGTGATCGGTTAAGACTAGTAGAGAACATTGTACACTCATAGTGACTGGTTAAGACTAGTAGAGAACATTAGAGACTCATAGTGACTGGTTAAGACTAGTAGAGAACATTGTACACTCATAGTGATCGGTTAAGACTAGTAGAGAACATTGTACACTCATAGTGACTAGTAAACACAAGCATAAAACAGACTATTAGAGACTAGAAGGCTAGAGAATAGTAGAGAATTTGTAGAACATTGTTAATCTTTAATTTCAACTGTCTTCACCTTTATAGTCTTTAGCTTTCACTTTTAACATCTTCATTTCTACCATTAGCTTTTAATATTTGATTCCAGAACCCTCTGAAGTTCCTCTCTGCAAACACGGATGAGGTCTGAACATTTTTGGTTATTTGTACATTCGTTGTTCACTCAATCTATGTTTAAGGTAATCTTTCTTCATACGGCTGCAGCAGCTCAATATACTATTGTATTGTTTGTTGTTTTTCTTCTTGCTGTGATGTAATTTTACTTCTGCAGCTGCTTGACCAATCCGGATCGACAGCACCCTCTCCAAGGCCTCGAAGTAGCTGACGTTGGGTTTAGAATTACCTTTAACATCATCTGTGCTCATATTTTGTTCCAAGAATTGATGTTCAAAAGGAAGCAAACACATAAGCGTAAACAATAGATATATGTGAAGATGAAACTGCTTCAAGGTCGAGCTGGATGCTTATTCTATCTGTGTCACATGACCATCAGGACGCCCTTAAAATGGGTCCTCTGATATATTTTGGTTTGTTTCATTAAAGAGAAGAATGCTGACAGTTATTAGTTTCCTGGATTCCTGCAATGGTAACTGATCTTTAAGAGCCAGCAAACATTCGGCTGGACGGCAGCGAGCCAGAGCTTCTGCCAACACAGTATTTGATGTTATCTGTCAGATCTCCATCAGCAGGATGAATTACAGACATACCAGACAGGATAACTGTATGAAACTGATCCAGGATCAGCTGCTATGAAACTGAAGCACAGTGTGTGTGTCTGTCTCCATCAATTCATTCAGTGTGAAACAACAACACAAACCATACCATCGTCACACAGATCAGACACTATCAGTGTTATTGTACCTGAGCTTAGGTTATTATGTGAAGCTGCTCAGCTTCACTTTACAACTAATTTAAAGTGAAAGTTGAAAATGTTCGGAGAAAATAGAGCCGAGACAGCTGTTAGTCTGAAGGGGAGCTCCAGTTTTAACCTCCCAAACACAGCTTTGACCTTAAATGTTAATAAGTGAGAGAAAAACACATTTATTCAGTTTCTGTTGATCTCCTTCTTAAAATTGTATGTATTTTGGGATGTTTTTAAAAAAAAAAGTAATTTGACCTGAGATCTGTGGCTGCTGATTCAGACCTGATATCTGAGGCTGTTGATTCAGAACTGAAACTAACCGGAATTCCGTCTGTTTGTTTTGTCGCCGAAGGTCTGTGGCGCCGTAATATGACGTGTGCACATCCAGGACACATCCAGAAGCTGCTCCGCGCGCACGCGTCCAGTCTGCAGAGCCTCGTGAGTTTCTCTGCTTTATTGGTTGTGTTTAACTTTAACTTTAAAGATATTGTTGCGTTAACGGAACTTTAACGGCTGAGCGGTTATTTCATGAAGAGATTAAAATGTCGTCTTTGTTTCCGTCTGTCTCAGACCGGTTTATTGTTAGCAGCTAACAGCTAACGTTAGCGGGTTTGTTGTTGTTTGTGTTTACTCCTGATGGTTCCGATATTTCTGCTCTCTAAGTCACTAAAATAAAATCAATCTTCTACACTGGAGTTGAGCTGGTTAGGATTGAGGAGTTGAGCTGGTTAGGATGGAGGAGTTGAGCTGGTTAGGATGGAGGAGTTGAGCTGGTTAGGGTGGAGGAGTTGAGCTGGTGAGGGTGGAGGAGCCGAGCTGGTCAGGGTGGAGGAGCCGGTCCATGGTTATGGTGAGGGTGGAGGAGTCAAGCTGGTGAGGGTGGAGGAGCCGAGCTGGTGAGGGTGGAGGAGTCGAGCTGGTCAGGGTGGAGGAGCTGGTCATGTCATGTGATGTTTCTGTCTTTCAGTTTGAATGATGGAGCTTCAGTCTGCCAAGACAGAAACGTTGAAGGAGGGAGGAGGACAGAGGAGACATGAGGAAGGAGGAGGAGGACAGAAGGCACCGATGAAGAGGAGACGAGAGGAAGAACGGGTCTCACCCCCCAAGAAGCTGGTAGATTTACTGACTGATTATCATCCCTCAGATGTGATAGATTATTGATTGTGTGAAGTTATTGATATGTGATTTATCCATCAGCTGATTGATCACAGTGTGAAGGTAGCGAGTCACTACAACAGTCTGCAGGAAGTCGGTCTGGCTGCGAGAAGTCAAAGCAGAATCTTCTTCATGAGGAACTTCAACAACTGGCTGAAGAGTGTCCTGATCGGTAACTGACTATTAATCAATACGATCAATAAAAACATCCTCACTGATAAGTGTAGCAGAGGAGAGACGAGATGATTCAGGGTTTACATGAACTAACATGAACTTATAACTGTGGGGTAACCCTTACCCACAGTTATGAGGAACGTATATGAGTTATGAGGAACATATATGAGTTATGAGGAACCTAATATGAGTTATGAGGAACGTATATGAGTTATGAGGAAACGTATATGAGTTATGAGGAACCTAATATGAGTTATGAGGAACGTATATGAGTTATGAGGAAACGTATATGAGTTATGAGGAAACGTATATGAGTTATGAGGAACGTATATGAGTTGTAAGTGCTCTGATTCTTTTGTCATAATTTAGTTTAATCTTCTCCGGACACTAACGAGAGTAACAGATGAAGCAGCTCTGTGATGTATCTTATTTTTAAATGTGTGGATTCCAAAAATAACTAATATTTGTAGAAACTTTAGTGTTACGTTTGAGAACAGAATTTGGTGTGGTGGTAGGTGGTCAAAGGAAGTTATTATAGTTACAAGAAAAGAAAAACACCTGAACACACCTGTGTTTTTTATTTGATTGACAGGAGAGATCCTGGACCAAGTGCGGGGTTCAGGATCTCCGAAGGTTTCTGTGTTGGACCTCGGCTGTGGGAAAGGAGGAGACCTGCTGAAGTGGAGGAGAGGAGGAATTAATCACCTGGTCTGTGCAGGTAATTTATTATGGAGTTATTGTTACCAGCACATTTCTTCAGGGTCTTTACACCTCTTCTTGTAGTTCTCCTGACTGATGTTCTCCTGACGTAGACTCTCCTGACTGATGTTCTCCTGACGTAGACTCTCCTGACTGACGCTCTCCTGACTGACGCTCTCCTGACGTAGACTCTCCTGACTGATGCTCTCCTGACTGATGCTCTCCTGACGTAGACTCTCCTGACTGATGTTCTCCTGACGTAGACTCTCCTGACTGATGTTCTCCTGACGTAGACTCTCCTGACGTGTGTTCTCCTGATGTAGACTTTCCTGACATGTGTTCTCCTGACGTAGACTCTCCTGACGTGTGTTCTCCTGACGTGTGTTCTCCTGACGTAGACTCTCCTGACTGATGCTCTCCTGACTGATGTTCTCCAGACGTAGACTCTCCTGACTGATGTTCTCCTGACGTAGACTCTCCTGACGTGTGTTCTCCTGACGTAGACTCTCCTGACGTGTGTTCTCCTGACGTAGACTTTCCTGACGTGTGTTCTCCTGACGTAGACTCTCCTGACGTAGACTCTCCTGACGTGTGTTCTCCTGACGTGTGTTCTCCTGACGTGTGTTCTCCTGACGTGTGTTCTCCTGATGTAGAGTCTCCTGACGTAGACTCTCCTGACTGGTGTTCTCCTGATTGGTGTTCTCCTGAATGGTGTTCTCCTGAATGGTGTTCTCCTGACTGGTGTTCTCCTGACGTAGACTCTCCTGACTGATGTTCTCCTGACTGGTGTTCTCCTGACGTAGACTCTCCTGACTGATGTTCTGCTGACTGGTGTTCTCCTGACGTAGACTCTCCTGACTGGTGTTCTCCTGACGTGGACTCTCCTGACGTGGACTCTCCTGACGTGTGTTCTCCTGACTGATGTTCTCCTGTCGTAGACTCTCCTGACTGGTGTTCTCCTGACGTAGACTCTCCTGACTGGTGTTCTCCTGAAGTAGACTCTCCTGACGTAGACTCTCCTGACGTGTGTTCTCCTGATGTAGAGTCTCCTGACGTAGACTCTCCTGACTGGTGTTCTCCTGAATGGTGTTCTCCTGAATGGTGTTCTCCTGACTGATGTTCTCCTGACTGGTGTTCTCCTGACGTAGACTCTCCTGACTGATGTTCTCCTGACTGGTGTTCTCCTGACGTAGACTCTCCTGACTGATGTTCTGCTGACTGGTGTTCTCCTGACGTAGACTCTCCTGACTGGTGTTCTCCTGACGTGGACTCTCCTGACGTGGACTCTCCTGACGTGTGTTCTCCTGACTGATGTTCTCCTGTCGTAGACTCTCCTGACTGGTGTTCTCCTGACTGATGTTCTCCTGACTGATGTTCTCCTGAAGTAGACTCTCCTGACTCGTGTTCTCCTGATGTTTTATGTGAATTAATAATCAATAACGTGTTTTCATTTTCAGATATAGCCGGAGTGTCGGTGGATCAATGTCAGAGTCGCTACGAAGACATGAAGAAGAAAAGTCACATTAACGAGAAACTCTTCAGTGCTCAATTTATCAACGCAGACTGTTCCAAGGTAGTACAACACCGCCTAGATCAGTTCACTACTTTATCTATGTAGAACAACACCGCCTAGATCAGTTCACTACTTTATCTATGTAGAACAACAACAGCTAGAGAAGTTTACCCCTAACATTATCATTGTGTCTCCACAGGAGGTTTTGTCAGAGAAG
The DNA here is from genome assembly GCF_050575085.1 of Anarhichas minor. Classification (NCBI taxonomy): domain Eukaryota; kingdom Metazoa; phylum Chordata; class Actinopteri; order Perciformes; family Anarhichadidae; genus Anarhichas; species Anarhichas minor. The sequence continues at coordinate 65,870 of NW_027466499.1, read as the reverse complement.
CTGGATGACCCAGAGCTGCTGTTTGACATCTGTAGCTGTCAGTTTGTTTATCATTACTCATTTGAGAACGAACAGAAGGCCGACATGATGTTGAGAAACGCCTGTGAGCGTCTGAAACCTGGAGGTTACTTCATAGGAACGACTCCTGACGCCTTCGAACTTGTGTAAGAACAAACATTTATCTATAACACTACCGTTTCCTGCTGTGTTCTGCCAGGAGCTTCAATGACTGATGGTGTTTTTAGATGCTGTGGTAATGATGAATTGAATACTTTCTAAACCTGTGTAGAGCTTGTTAATGTAATTCAGATTGTATATGTAGAAATACACTGACATAAGTTTAGATAATGCCTCTCTTTTTCTTTTTTGCTCATCCTCCACAGTAAACGTTTGGAGGCGTCGGACTCTCTGTCGTTTGGTAATGAGGTTTTTAAGGTTTCCTTTCAGTCCAAAGGTTTCTATCCACTGTTTGGGTGTCAGTATCACTTTAGCCTCGAGGACGTTGTCGATGTTCCAGAGTCCCTCGTCTACTTCCCTCTTTTTGAACAGTAAGATCATATTATTAATAATAACACTTCACTGAGAGACGAGAGTTAAAAATCTTTGTGTTGTAATGAAATGTTTAATACATCAGTGCTGTTTCAGGACTGAGTGCAAAAGATGTTTGACTAATTATAAAAACACACAACCGATGACTAAATTCTGAACAGGCGTTACTGTAAAACTAGAGTTTCTATTCAAGTCAATTTTATTCATGAAGGCCAATATCACGAATGACAAATTAGCCTCAGAGTGCTTTACAATCTGTAGAGCATACGACATCCTCTGTACTTTGACCCTCACATCGGAAAAGGGTATTAATCATAATATACTGTAGACTAAGTTATTGGTTCTAAAGGTACTTGTGTCTCTGTGTTTGTGTCAGCATGGCGAAGCGTTACAACATGCGATTGGTGGTGAAGCAGAGATTTTCTGAGTTCTTTGAAGAGAAAGTGAAGAAGGAGCATCATCGCAGCCTCATGATGAAGATGATGGCTCTGCAGGTAAAACTGGTACAAAGTGGCTCTGGAAATTTAAATATTTAATTATCAATCAATAATCAGTCATAATCATTGTCTCTGTAAGTAGAACAGTACATTATCAATCAATAATCAGTCGTAAACATTGTCGCTATAGGTAGAACAGTATATTATCAATTGTCACAAACCGGGCCGAACGGCCATGACAAAAAAGGGAGACGCATTCAATGAAGCAGTTGATTAATTATTTATTAAGTTTAAAGTAATATAAAAGACAAACATAAACTAACAGTGACATGTGAAGTCAGTCATTTCAGCAGTGTAAGTGAGTGGGTGCGTGTAAAGTGTATATGCAGTGTTGTATAGTGTAAAAACAAACCATAACCGCAACCAAAGTGGGTGTCTCAGGAAGGAGCGAGAGATCAACTGAGAATCCAGAGGGTTTTTATCCTGGGTGCTCTGGCACACAGGGCCAGTGTTGCTAATGGCCTCAGGTGCTTCCACTCTGCCTGACGACCCTATGCCACACCCACCTCCACACCTGCAAGGAAGGCAGCCAAACGAACAGGCAGAGAGGGTCGTCACACAATCAATAATCAGTTGTAAACATTGTCTCTGTAGGTAGAACAGTACATTATCAATCAATAATCAGTTGTAAACATTGTCTCTGTAGGTAGAACAGTACATAATCAATCAATAATCAGTTGTAAACATTGTCTCTGTAGGTAGAACAGTACATTATCATTCAATAATCAGTTGTAAACATTGTCTCTGTAGGTAGAACAGTACATAATCAATCAATAATCAGTTGTAAACATTGTCTCTGTAGGTAGAACAGTATATTATCAATCAATAATCCAAGTGGGCCTTTGGGTAAATCAGTGCTCTTTAGCGTAATTTGTGTTGTTTTTAATCAGTTAATGTAAGATAAACAGAAATAAAAGTAGCGTAAATCAAATAGTGAACGCTTCTTCCATTCTAAGTTATAAATTCATGCTCTACCTTATAAGTGCGGTGGTTCTGTCAAAGCAAGCGACTGAATGACCTTTGCTCAGCGTGTTCCACTTGTCATGGCGACCAGGCTGTGATGGGAGGGATTTGATCTCAATATCTTTCAGGAAAAGACGAGACTTAAATGTAGATGAAGAAATTAAGACGTTACCAAAATCTGTCTTCTATTTTAGTCATTTCTGTTCCCCTCTCAATCACTCTGTCTCAATCACACACCCATACTACATACTGCGTCTGTTTTTTGTCAGACTGTCTGTTTTTTGTCCTTCTTTGTTCTTCTTTGACGGTCTTTGTCCGTCTTCGTTCTTTGTCCTTCTGTGTTCTTCTTTGTTCTTTGTCCTTCTTTGTCATTTTTGTCTCGGTCCCATCTAAGCCATAAACTTTTCTGTTCGTGGGTCGGGTGACTTGTGTCGGAATCGGTTGTGTGATGAATATATATTTTTTCATGTTGGCTGAGCAGATTCTCTCTCATAACGTTCTCGAGAAAGCTGCAAGTAGCAACAGGACAGGACGTTGTTTTGAACGGGTACTGTAGTAGTGTCATAGTAAACAGTGTTCACCGTGCAGATTATTTTACTGTGTACTGAACTTGTAGTTGATATGCATTTAATGTGTGAATTACTATCTAGTTACTGTTTAGTGAAAATGTGCTTGTTGTATTTTCAGCCATTTCCTTGTGAGGATGGAGGTCGACAGGCTACAGACAGCAGAGGAGAGTACGGCCATGCTGAAGAGAACTGTGTCAGAGCCGGCGTCCAACTCCCACTGGTGGGTCTTCTGAATGCACATATTTCCAGTCTGGTTTGTCCAAGTTGAGTCATGTGTGGTCTAACAGTTTTGTTTGTTTGTGTGCAGGGCACTCTCAGCAGATCTGAGTGGGAAGCCGCCAGTAAGTTTTTAATGTCTCTGTAATCTTCACATTAATGTCAGCGTTACAGTTTAATCTTCGCATTGACGTCAATGTTACAGTTTAATCTTCACATTAACGTCAGTGTTACAGTTTAATCTACACATTAACGTCACCGTTACAGTTTAATCTACACATTAATGTCACCGTTACAGTTTAATCTTCGCATTAACGTCACCGTTACAGTTTAATCTTCGCATTAACGTCACCGTTACAGTTTAATCTTCGCATTAACGTCACTGTTACAGTTTAATCGTCACATTAACGTCACTGTTACAGTTTAATCGTCACATTAACGTCACCGTTACAGTTTAATCTTAACGTCAGTGTTACAGTTTAATCTTAACGTCAGTGTTAGTTTAATCTTCACATTAATGTCAGTGTTACAGTTTAATCTTCACATTAACGTCAATGTTAGTTTAATCTTAACGTCAGTGTTAGTTTAATCTTAACGTCAGTTTTACAGTTTAATCTTCACATTAATGTCAGTGTTACAGTTTAATCTTCACATTAACGTCACCGTTAGTTTAATCTTAATGTCAGTGTTACAGTTTAATCTTCACATTAACGTCACCGTTACAGTTTAATCTTAACGTCAGTGTTACAGTTTAATCTTCACATTAATGTCACCGTTACAGTTTAATCTTGACGTCAGTGTTAGTTTAATCTTAATGTCAGTGTTACAGTTTAATCTTCACATTAACGTCACCGTTACAGTTTAATCTTCACATTAACGTTAATGTGAAGATTAAACTGTAACACTAATGTCACCGTTACAGTTTAATCTTCGCATTAACGTCAGTGTTAGAGTTTAATCTTCACATTAACGTCAGCGTTACAGTTTGATCTTAACGTCAGTGTTACAGTTTAATCTTCACATTAACGTTACAGTTTAATCTTCACATTAACGTCTGTTACAGTTTAATCTTCGCATTAACGTCAGTGTTACAGTTTAATCGTCACATTAACGTCAGTGTTACAGTTTAATCGTCACATTAACGTCAGTGTTACAGTTTAATCGTCACATTAACGTTAGCGCTACAGTTTAATCTGCACATTAACATCAGTGTTGCAGTTTAATCTGCACATTAACGTCAGTGTTGCAGTTTAATCTGCACATTAACGTCAGTGTTGCAGTTTAATCTGCACATTAACATGTTGGAATTGAACACACTTTTCTGACCCTGAGGTGATAGAAACCTGGTGCCTTCGTCATCTTCTTGTGATGAAAATTATCATTTGTAATATAGAATTGGATTTATGATCTAAATGATCCCAGCAAACACAATTCTAGTTTAGTTAAAATAGACTTGGATCTTAAAAGTAGATGAATTGTTATATTTCATCAACTATTTTCAGTTCTTCATCTGAGAATGTCGGACTGAGTCGTTCATATGTTAATATCAAACATGTCCACATACTGATGACAGAACTCCTGACTCATTCTAATAAATATGTATTGATCCTTTCCTGCTCTCTCTGTTGTGTCCAGGTATCTACTTGGTGTTCATCTTTCAGAAGATGTCTTGATTGTCAAAACAGATGGTCAAAAAAAGCCTTTGTTCTTTGTTTTCTGATCTCACCTGGGGTGCATGTTGGGTTTGTGTTAACTTTGTTACTTTTAAGTCATTTTTTGATGAACTATGAACTTTGTTTTGTTATCTAAATAAATATGAAGTCAGTTGTTATTCTGTTTTTGAATGGTGTGGGTTTGTGATTCTGTCCATCACTGCCTCACACCACTCCGGTCTCTCATTGAGGCCTTTGGGATGTGTGGCCTCCCGTCTGGATATTTACATCTTTTCTTATGGTTATACCTGGATTATGGTCTAGAGCAGTGTTTTTCAACCTTATCTGAGCCGCAGCACATTTTTTTACATTAAAAAGATCCCGTGGCACACCAACAACCAAAAGCGTTACAAAATGACACCTTTTAGCATAATACAGCAGATATGCAGGGGTGTCAAACTCAATCCCAGGGAGGGACTATGTTGAGGGCCAAATAGAGTCAACATTTAATAAACAGGATAGAAGGGATATTGGACAAAGTGCAAAAAGAATACATGTTTAGGTAGGCTACATTATTTTATGGGTTAGGGTTGGGTTGGGGTTTTGGGGAACAATGCTGTAAAAACAGCAAGGTCCCCCGGTGCACTGTCCATCTCTGAGCTCCGACTCTAAGCCGCCAGCGAGGCAAACATCACACCCCGGCCCCTCACACAGTTTGGCTGGTCCATTCTCCCACCGAGGTAAGTATCAATGTTCCACAAGCATCCACACACGCCCAAATATCCAACCGTTCCGTCCCGACATGTGAAAAAATTGGTCATAGTGCGCTGAAATATCTGACTATTTTGTCTTTACCCTGCGGTCATAGCAGACTGTATGGTCTTGGCCCTGCGCTCATAGCAGACTGTATGGTCGTAACCCTGCGCTCATAGCAGACTGTTTGGTCTTAGCCCTGCACTCAAGATTAAGCCTCTGTCGCAACGTTTCGGAGATATTACTCCTTCATCAGGCAACTGGCTTAATTTTCTCTTGTGAGTTTCGTGACCGTTTTTTTGTCGCACCGTTCCTATTTGCCGTATCCTTCAGTGAGGTTATGTTTAGGGCAAAGGTCCAGGGACCGAATACTTGTAGTACTGACCCTAATACCCGCTTCTCCATTGAGGTTAAGCTTAGGGCATAGGGCCCGGGACTGGATAGGGTTAGGGTTAGGGTTAGGTTTTTTAAGGAGCGTGGCCCTCCTAAGAGGGCCGCGAGGGGCACTGGCACAAGGGGGCTGTCCTTTAAAAAGGCTTTAATAAAAACCCTGAGGATAAAAGACAATAAAAACAATTTTATTAAAAACAGCCTGGCAGCAGAGCAACCGCCAGCGGGGCAGGAGGAGAGGAAATGTTAAAAGGGGAAGGGGAATTAAAAAGCGGGCAAACATGGGGACAAAGGATAAAAAACACAATCACACACAACTCCCCAATGAATATATAAATAAGATGTATAAATAAATTAATTTTATATAAAAAGATAAATTAACATATAAAATGTATATACACAAACACCACCTCTAAAACTTTAAAAAGATAAATAAATAAATAAGTGCTTTTTAAAAGAGAAAGAAAAAAGATAAATTAACATAATAAATGTATATACACACACACCACCTCTAAAACTTAAAAAAGATAAATAAATAAATAAGTGCTTAAAAAATAAACATAAAGTGAGATAATGTGCAAAAATTATGCCCAATAACCCCATCCCACGTCCGCTGTTGGATCGGGAATAAAAAGTGGGCCTCGTCTGCCTGTGGGGAGAGGGGAGGACAAAGGGTGTGTCTCCACCAGGGGAAAGTTAAGATAGATAAATAAAGGGTTAGGGTTAGGTGTTAGGGGATTGTGATCACCATGCTGGAAGCCAGCAAGGTGATCTGTGCACTGTCCATCACCACCTCACATCCTGAAGCACCTACCTCTCATTCAAGCCTTTAGGATGTCTTGTATCCAGTCTGGCAATCCAGATCCTTTCAGCCCTTTTCCTCTGGGAAATGTTCCACCTGGGGTTACACTCAATGACAGTCGTTAAAACAGATTTCCATCCATGTAATAGGAAGTGTTTCACAAAAGGTGTCTCCATCTTTTTCCTCTTCAGTATGTTATATTTGTGTTGAGTGAATCGAGTAGAAATGGTGTTCCCCGTTTCACCCACATACTGTAAACCACACTTTTTACAAGAAATCAGATATATACAATTTTTCGACTTTAGACTGCCACGGGTCATTGTCTGAAAGACCTCTTTTGTGTACCGATTAGTGAACCAGTTTTGGTGTTTAAAATACTGGCCCTGTACTCTGGGTTTAGGGTCAGAGAGGGGTTTAATTTTCGCTTTTACCAGGAGATCCTGTAAATTCTTGTTTTTCCTGAATGCAGCAATAATGCTATAGTTTTGTAATGTTGATGTTCCTGTAATGTGTTTTTGAAAGTTCCTTTTACTTTGTCTAATTAGTTCAACAGTTGACGGGGAAAATGTCGTCACAAATGGAAGGTTACAAGTTACTACTGGTGGTCTAGTTTGCTGAAATGACCTTCTGCATTTTCTAAGGAAGGTCCTAGAGTACCCTCTGGTGGACAAAGCTTGAAACAGCACTCTGACTGCCGAATTAAAATCTTCCTCTTCAGTGCAAATTCTGTGAAACCTCAACAATTGTGACTTAATCAAGCCTGCATAGGTGTGCTTTGGGTGGAAGCTAGTTTTATAGAGCAGAGCGTGGGTGTCTGTCTCTTTAAAGAACACTTTGATCGCTAGTGTGTGGGTCTCCTTGAACCTGTCGTTCTTAAAAGTGGTGGTGTCCAAGAAATCGACAGAGGTCAAACTGCTGGTTGATTTTAGCTTGATTGATTCACTGTGATTATTCAGCGTGTTCAAAAATGTGTCAAAGTCCTCTCTCGTATGAGGCCACACCCCCCAGATGTCATCTAAAAACCTGTAGTAGTACAGAGGTTTTTTAGGACATGTTTTTAGGGCTGACTCCTCCCATTCAGCCATAAAGATGTTTGCATATGCGGGAGCAAATTTCTTCCCCATAGCTGTACCTTTAATTTGCAGGAAAAATTCTCCATTAAATGTGAAGTCATTTTTGGTCAAATTAATCTCTAATAACTGTAATAATTCTTTTTCTGGTCTTTTTTTGTTTGGGTGTTTCCGAAATGCATTTCTTATGGCTTGCATGCCTTCTTTGAAGTCAATATTTGTATATAGACTGTCTATGTCAATTGTAAACAGAATAGAGTTGTCAGGAATGTGCAGTTTTTTTACTATGTTGATAAAGTGGTACGTGTCCTTAATGTAACTGGGGTGTGTGGTCGAGAGAGGATTGAGGAAGAAGTCCAGGTATTCTGCAGTGTAATATGTTTCACTGCTGCAGTCAGACACAATGGGTCTACCTGGAGGGATTTCATGTGGTTTGCTCCACTTAGTTGGATCCTTGTGGATTTTGGGCAGCATGTAAAATAATCTGGCTCTGGGTTCCGAGTTGCCCATTAAATAATATTTTTGTTTTGCCTTAATAAACCTTTTCTCATAGAGAGTTTGGATAATTTTGTTCATGATTGGAATCGTTTCTGGATAAATAGGTTTGGTCAATTTAGTGTAGTATTTGGGGTCGTTGAGTTGTCGATAACCCTCCCATACATACTGTTCTCTGTCCATAATGACCATCGCACTGCCTTTATCAGCTGGCTTGATGATGATGTGTTTGTTACTGTTCAGTTCTGTCAGTGCTCTAACCTCTTCAGTACTCAGGTTTGGTGGTACACGATGGACCCTAAACTCAGCATCCAAATATTGAAGGTCCGCCTTGATGAGAGCCGTGATTTCACTGGGTGTTTGTCCCTGGGGGGGAGTCCAGACTGATTTCTGAATGAAAGGCAGCGATTCAGAGTCTTTTGCATGTTCATAATAAGCTGCCAGTTTCAGCTTCCTATGGTATTGCTGAGTATCATAACGGCTTTGTTCCTTAATGTTAGGGTTAGGGTTAGGGTTAGGTAAAAGGGAAAATAGGTTTCTGCCTACCAAGAAGGCAGGCAGAGAGCACGGGCACACAAGGTTTGTCCTGTTTCCTCTACTGACTCCCGATCGGTGACTTCCTTGTTTTTTTGTGTGTTCCACTTGATTTTTAGAACGCTGGACAGTATTTTAATTTTGGATTCCAGCGTCTATCTGTGGATCACCCCACCCCAAACTCCGATCCTGAGATCAGGTTTGTTTTATGTTTACCCGAAGGTGAGTATTTTTTTTAATATATTTTGCAGGTGTATACATTTAGTTTTTTATGTGAAAAAGTGTTCTGTTTGTCCCATCCAACAGTCTAAAATCTCTAGGGCCGTCCTCTTTGTCCAGTACTCTGGATCATCTGACCGTACCCTAAAGAGTCGTTCCTCCACACCCTCCAACACGCTAAAAGATTCTTCCAAGAAGCTGTTTGTTTGTGCTATTAGGTGTTTTGCTGGCGACGGGAGCTGTGATGAAAACTGGATCAGTGGTACACAGATTTTGGCCTGGGGAAAGGCTCTGCCCGCCACTGCCATCAATTGGTGGAATTGTTTTTTAATAGTTTTAAACAAATTCCCTCTCAGGCAGTTGTTCAAGCCAATCGAGAGCAAGACCATCCGGACAGTGGGGCAAGGGTCCAATTTATCCAGTATTCCCTTCATATGATGTATTTGGGCCCCAGGAAAACTGTCCACCTGCACCAGTGCATCTCCCCACCCTGGTATCTCTGCCAAATTTTCATCTCCCAACACCAGCACAGGTTGTTCCACCGTCAGAGACCAGTTTGCAATTTTCCGATATAAATTGGCATGCAGGGTCGGTCTCTGAGGGGAACCATCACAGAGGTCCAACAGGTAGGATAGGGAGCCAGATGGATCATCCCCTGATAAGGTGGAATCCTCAAGGGGGTGATCCAATCCCAGATCCCCATCCGTCAGAATCCTCTCCTCACTCGGTGGGCTCGGTGAAAGGTCATCCAGTGGCCCCAGGCAAGGAGTGGGATGAATACCCAGTGCCACACTGCTAGCCCCAGGGCTCGATGGCTTGGGAGGACTCCCCCTAATCCGCGCCAAGACAACGCCAGGACCAATCTCATCCAAGGTAGGGGAAGGGGATTGGGGAAGGAGGTTGGGTTTTGGGTTAGGCTGAGGATAGGGGTAGGAATTGGGGTTAAGGTTAGGGTAAGGGTTGGGGTCCGGGTTAAGGTTAGGGCTAAGGCATGGGGTAAGGTTAGGGTTAAGGTTAGGGCTAAGGCATGGGGTAAGGTTAGGGTTAGGGTTAGGGTTAGGGTTAGGTTAGGTAAGGAGCGTGGCCCTCCTAAGAGGGCCACGAGGGGCACTGGCACAAGGGGGCTGTCCTTTAAAAAGGCTTTAATAAAACACCTAAAAAATAAAAAACAATCAAGACAATTTTATTAAAAACAGCCCGGCAGTAGAGCAACCAACAGCGGAACCGGCAGAGAGGAAATGTTAAAAGGGGAAGGGGAATTAAAAAACGGGCAAACATGGGGACAAAGGAATAAAAACCACAATCATACACAACAAATCCCCAATGAATATATAAATAAAATGTGTAAATTAATTAATTTTATATAAAAAGATAAATTAACATATAAAGTGTATATACACAAACACCACCTCTAAAACTTTAAAAAGGATAAATAGATAAATAAGTGCTTTTTTAAAAAAAGAGAAAAAGGATAAATTAACATATAATAAATGTATATACACACACACACACACACACACCACCTCTAAAACTATAAAAACATAAATAAATACATAAGTGCTTAAAAAGTGCATAAAAGTGAGATAATGTGTACAATTATGCCTAATACCCCCATCCCACGTCCGCCGTTGGATAAGAGAGTGGGCCTCGTCTGCCTGTGGGGAGAGGGGAGGACAAAGGGTGTGTCTCCACCAGGGGAAAGTTAAAATAGATAAATAAATTAAAAGATAAGATAAATAAACAGATAAATAAATAATTTAACAATAATATACAATTTAAAAAAGTTTAAAAGGGTGAATAAAAACATGCATAATATATTAAAACCACACGTGAGATAAATATAAATATATTAATAAATAAATAAATAAATACACACACACGTATATAAGGAAATCCCATGGTGGAGATATAATAAGGGGGGGGGGGGGGGGGGGAAGTTTTTGAGAAAAGGCAAGGCAGGCGAGGCTCCAATAAAAACAGACTGGGAGTTAATATTTTTCATTAAGCCCATGCGGGTCTATAGTTCCCAGTCTGTGGATCCATTTCCTCTCCGCTGCTTGCCGCTGCGCCCTGCTCCACTGCCCGCTGCTCTCCAGGCCCACACTCTGGAGACCGTGTGAGCCATGGAGTTTAAAATGTGCATATAGGACGCTCGTGCCATTCCCACTATTGATCATGTACAAGTGCTGTTTGACTCTGAGGTGCAACTCGTTCTTTGTCTCCCCCACGTATAGTTTGTGGCAGGCCCTGCATCTGAGAGCACAAACTACATTAGAGGCTGTGGGGTTAGGGTTAGGGTTAGGGTTAGGGTTAGGGTTGGGGTTAGGGTTGGGGTTAGGGTTGGGTTAGGGTTAGGGTTAGGGTTAGGGTTAGGGTTAGGGGTTAGGTGGGGGAAAATAGGTATTCTGCCTACCACAAGGTAGGCAGAGAGCACGGGCACACAAGGTCATCTTAGTCCCTCTTCTGACTCCTGATTAGTCACTCTAATTTTTATTGCGCTTCATTCAGGCCGCTGGGCAATACTGTTTTTAGTTTTTTAATCCAGCGCCTCTCAGCTGCCCATCTCTGGGCTCCCGACCACCCCACCCCAGACTCAAGCCCCGAGATCATCAAATTACCTTTGCCATGACTACGGAAATGTACATATAATTCCGTGTTTTTCTCCCGGTGATCAATGCAATATATATGTTGTTGAAGACGTTGTTTGAGTGTGTTCTTTGTTTGTCCAACATATAATTTATTACAGATTTTGCACTCTATCCCATACACTAGGTTAGACGAGCCGAGCTGGAAGGCCTGCCAGACCGGAGCACCAAGGTCCGTGTATTTGTTGGTAATGTATTTGATTGATCTAAAATGAGTGTCATTTTGTCGCTGTTTTCCACTCTTCAGGGAGGCATGAACTAAAAGATCTTTGAGGTTTGTATTCCTCTTGAAAGCTGAAATGATTTTAAAATCCGACAGGGGCTCAATAACATTCTGAAGCTTCCTAAACTGCATCTTGACCCTGGAGTTCAGTTTCAACGAGGCCGACGAGAATGTGGTTACAAACGGAATGATGTTTCCATTTTGCTTCGCTCTACTAGGTGCTTGAACCTGTTGCAGGCTCTGTTGTACCCCAGTTCTAATGGAGCGAAGAAATGTCCTCCCGTAGCCCCTACTTTTAAGGGCTTTAAAGAGTATCTTTGTTGCCACATCGACATCCCCTGGGCTCGTGCATATCCTGTTAAATCGTATTAGTTGGGATTTTACGATTCCCCTATAAGTGTGTTTGGGGTGATAACTAGTTTTGTGCAACAAGGCATGGGTGTCGGTTGGTTTAAAATATACTCTCGTCCCCAGACGGCCCCTCCCATCCTCGTCACTCTCCCTCATCATAAAAACTTCAGTATCCAGAAATTCGATCTTGTCAGTTTGTAAGTTATATTTTACACTGATCGAATCGTGATGGCCATTCAGGATGCCGATGAAGTGTTTAAAATCCGACTCAGAGTGGTTCCAGACTCCAAAAACATCATCAAGGTAACGGATGTACAATGATGGGGTTTTAGAGCATTTGGGGAAGACAGTCTGTTCCCAGTCCGCCATATAAATATTTGCATAGGCCGGGGCAAACTTCTTCCCCATAGCTGTCCCATTTACCTGTAGATAATACTTGGAGTCAAACTCAAAGTCGTTTCTTGTCAACCCCAGTTCCAGAAGAGAGAGGACCGCTTCATCCAGTCTATCAGGGTCAGGATATTTGTTAAAAATCTCTTTTACTGCTTTCAAGCCCAATTCAGTGTCTATGTTGGTGTACAGAGCATCCACGTCCAACGTGAAGAACATTGCTCCAGGAGGTAAGTCAAAGGTTTTAATTTTATCCACAAAGTCATATGTATCTTTAATATAACTGGGATGTTTCTGGGACAAGGGATTTAAAAAATGCTCAATATATTCTGCTACTCTATATGATTCGCTCCCACAGTCGGAAACAATCGGTCGACCGGGGGGAATCTTGTGAGGAACAGTCCACGTTGCAGGATCCTTATGAATCTTCGGAAGAAGATAGAATTTCCGGTTCCGTGGAGGATCTGAACCAAACAGGTAGTATTTTTGTTTCGCAGTAATGTATCCATTTTCATATAGCCCTACGACAATCTCCCGAATCCTACACTGAGTCTCCAATTGGAGAGAGTCAGTGAGAGGTGCATAATGTCTAGCATTATTAAGTTGTCTATTTGCCTCTGTTAGGTATTGGGTTTTGTCCATAATGACTATTTTTGATCCCTTATCCGCAGGTTTTATGACTATGTCCTGGTTTCGTTTTAGTCTGTTTAATGCTTGTCTTTCCTTCACCGTCAGATTGTCCTCACCCGTGGGTCTAAGCGAGATGCTATCGAACTCTCGGGTGTCACAACTGATCAGTTTTTTCAGACACTCAGGGACCGAAGCCCACTCAGGTTCCCATTTCGAGGGCTCGATGAACAGGCTCGGGGCTGAACCCACAGAATAATCATAGTGATTAAGTAGTTTTAACCGTCTGTGGTACCCATAGAGATCTCTCCGAAGGCCGTCCCTATCTACCCCAAGTGGTGTTGGAATAAAAAACAGGCCCTTCTCCAACAACACCTGCTCCGACTCCTGTAAAGAATACAGGAGTGACAGGTTGAGTATGCTGGAGTGTGTAGGGGTGAGAAGACTCGGTCCCCCTACCTCTAGTTTAACTGTCTCATCCAGCCCTCAAAGATGTCCAAAGCGGTAGTCATGGTCCAATGTACTGGGTCATGGGGTTGTACCCTAAATAGATGTTCATCCACCCCCCTCAGCACCCTATACGTTTCACCCAAGAAGACATTTGTCTGTTTTATTAGAGATTGCACTCCCGGTGGGAGCTGTGTAGAGAACTGGATTAGTGGTACGAAGATTTCCGCCTGGGGAAAAACTCTTCCTACTAGTGCCACCAATTGCTGGAATTGTTTTTTTATTGTACTCAGCAAGTTCACACTCAAACAATTATTCAGACCCACCGAGAGTACAATCTTCTGGGTAGTGAGGCATGGGTCCAATTTCTCCAGGACCCCCTTTAAGTGGTGTATATGGGCCCCAGGAAAACTGTCCACCTGGACCAACGGGTAGCTATATTTTGGGATCCTCGCCAAATTAGAATCACCCAACAACAGTACAGGTTTTTCCACTTCCAAAGACCAGTTAACAATTTTATGATAGGTGTTATTATGCCGAGTTGGCCTTTGCGAGGGAGGAGGAGCTGCAACCCCAATGGGATCCAAATGGACGGCTGACGGGCCAGATAGAATGCTCTCTACCGTAGTGGAATCCCCCAACGGGTGATCCACTCCCAGATTATCAGCAACCAATGTCACCTCAGGGGGCCCAAATTGCCCCACCATCCCACTCTCCCCAAACGGGGATGAGGAGATGGAGTCAGACCCCTCCACTGCCACATTAGTAACAGGTGCTCGTTCAGTCACTGGTATCACCATACCCTGATGACAAATATCCTCAGTTTCCAGCCCACTCACTACATCCGATAAGCTGGACACAGTACTATCCGCTGTCCCCAAGTCAAAATTGGGACGGAAGTCAAATGCCGCACAATCAATCTCAGGGCTAGGAGGTTCAGATGGAGCAGGTTGTGTCCTCTCCTTCCAGTTACGCTCCTGTCTAAGGCATACCTGAGCCTGCACAGTCACTCTGGGGTCCACCCTAACCACTGTGGCATAGCTGGGGCTATTACCACCCAAGATGGAGGGAAGGAGTTCGGGAGGGGGATTGAGGTTGGGGTCAGGATCGGGATGGGGGTTGGAGTTTAGGTTAGGATGAGAGTGGTTGAGGTTAGGGTCGGAACCAAGGGGATGAGGATTAGGGCCGAGATTAGGACCGAGATTGGAGTCACAACGAGATGCGAGACTGAGGTTAGGGACCGAGCCCAGGCCAGGCAAGGGGCCAGGACCAGAGCATCCAACCGAGCCAGCGGCAGGTCCATCAGGCCCAACAGGGTCCAAGGAGGGCCTACCTCTACCCATACCCAATGGAATCTGCGCTCCACCTCCTACCAGTGCTGTCAATGCGGCTATGGATGAGGCAGTTAGGCGATTCCTATATCTGGTCTTGCCATAAGACACTGCCCTGTCCAATGCCAACTGGTCTAAGGGGGGTAGATCCCGGAGGCCGATCGCTATCACCTGGTCATAGTGTAGCTCAAGGATATTCATATTAGTTTGCATCCATTGATCTGTGTTTAACTGGACCCTTGCCGTGGTTTCGGCATTGGGGGATGAGGGTTTGATAAAAGAGGCAAGTTTATTGACCTGTCTCAACATACCTATCGGGTACCTCTGGGACCGCTGGGTCCTCTCTACAATTTCTGCATGGTGGACTGCTTGTAGCAATTTAAAGTATCGTTTCTGTAAACTGTTTTCTGTTTCCCTGGCAGGGATGGGTAGCCCAGTACTGGACTCGCCCCTAGACGAGCGATGAAACCGACGGCGAGATGACCGATCATGATGCCCAGAAGCCATGGTCCAACACCATAGGGGGCCAGGTAAGTTTCTGAGTCAAAAGGTAAGTATTTTTAAGTGCTTAGAACCCAAGGGTTTTTTTTGGGGACACACAAAACAAAACAAGACAAGAAGGGAGGGGGAATGGGAAATTGCCCACCAATAGCCTGCTGATTATAATCTTTAAAATGTTTTTAAAAAAACAGAACCATGGATCTAAAGAGACCATGTATTTAAAAATCAGTCTGGCCCAGGTTGTACTCCAAAAAATATCTTTTTTTCGCCCAACCGTAGCCGACTGGTCTTTTCTGATTAATCCTTCCTTTTATATACAAAGTGTTTGTTTCTCATTTAGGTCCTTTTTAATAAGTGACCCGAGTAATTTTAGGTCTCCCAGTACAATACTAGGAATACCTAGCACATTTATAAGCCACTGATAAACCCCAGCAAAGGGACCCAGAGAGACTGGCAGCCTATTTTACAAAGCACAATGTGCTTTATAGTGTCCCAAACACACTCAAGAAACCCTTTCTAAGGTGTCAAAAACACAGCAAACACACTGGCAAAACTGTGCCTAACCACCCCACACACACTAAGATGGCTAGTCTCTCGAGGTCACCGGCTACGTAATCAGTAGGTGTTTATGATGCAAGAAGATGCAATTTTGTGTGCCAACAATTTTCATAGGAAGGATCAAATAATTCTAAAATCAGCATGGGTCAAGAGACCAAAAGTTAAAATCTCAGCAAGGCCAAGGGTTAAGTGCAATAGAGGAGAGCTCCTGACGTTTCGCCACTCCGTGGCTTCTTCAGAGGAATAGGGTTAGGGTTAGGGTTAGGGTTGGGGTTGGGGTTAGGGTTAGGGTTAGGGTTAGGGTTAGGTAAAAGGGAAAATAGGTTTCTGCCTACCAAGAAGGCAGGCAGAGAGCACGGGCACACAAGGTTTGTCCTGTTTCCTCTACTAACTCCCAATCGGTGACTCCCTTGTTTTTTTGTGTGTTCCACTTTGTTTTTAGAACGCTGGACAGTATTTTAATTTTAAATTCCAGCGTCTATCTGTGGATCACACCACCCCAAACTCCGGTCCTGAGATCAGGTTTGTTTTATGTTTCCCCGAAGGTGAGTATTTTTTTATATATTTTGCAGGTAAGTACATTTATTTTTTTATGTGAAAAAGTGTTCTGTTTGTCCCATCCAACAGTCTAAAATCTCTAGGGCCGTCCTCTTTGTCCAGTACTCTGGGTGATCCGACCGTACCCTAAAGAATTGTTCCTCCACACCCTCCAACACGCTAAAAGATTCTTCCAAGAAGATGTTTGTTTGTGCTATTAGGTGTTTTGCCTGTGGCGGGAGCTGTGATGAGAACTGGATCAGTGGTACACAGATTTTCGCCTGGGGAAAAGCCCTGCCCGCCACTGCCATCAATTGGTGGAATTGTTTTTTAATAGTTTTAAACAAATTCCCTCTCAGGCAGTTGTTCAAGCCAATCGAGAGCAAAACCATCCGGACAGTGGGGCAAGGGTCCAATTTATCAAGAATTCCCTTCATATGGTGTATTTGGGCCCCAGGGAAACTGTCCACCTGCACCAGTGCATCTCCCCACCCTGGTATCTCTGCCAAATTCTCATCTCCCACCACTAGCACAGGTTTTTCCACCGTCAGAGACCAGTTCGCAATTTTCCGGTATAAGTTGGCATGCAGGGTCGGTCTCTGAGGGGAACCATCACAGAGGTCCAACAGGTATGATAGGGAGCCAGATGGATCATCCCCTGATAGGGTGGAATCCTCAAGAGGGTGATCCAATCCCAGATCCCCATCCGTCAGTATCCTCTCCTTACTAGGTGGGCTCGGCGGAAGGTCACCCAGTGACCCCAGGCAAGGGGTGGGATGAATACCCAGTGCAACACTGCTAGTCCCAGGGCTCGATGGCTTGGGAGGACTCCCCCTAATCCGCGCTAAAACAACGCTAGGATCAATCTCATCCAAGGTAGGGGAAGGGGATTGGGGAAGGAGGTTGGGTTTAGGGTTAGGCTGAGGATAGGGGTAGGAATTGGGGTTAAGGTTAGGGTAAGGGTTGGGGTCAGGGTTAGAATTAATGCTGGGATAGGAGTTGGGGTTAGGACTGGGGTTAAGGTTAGGACTTGGGTGAGGATTGGATCCGAGATCGGGGTCCGGCCCAAAGGTGGTGTTAACCAAGCCAGAGGGAGCCCGTGTCCCACCCCCCACCAATGATATCAAGGCAGCAATGGACGAGACTTTTAGTCGTTTCTTATACCTAGTTTTACCATAGGCAATCGCTCTGTCCAATGCCACCTGATCCACAGGGGGCAGGTCCTGCAGGCCCACTGCTATCACTTGATCGTAGTGGTGCTTAAGAATATTCATGTTCGCTCGCATCCACTCGTCTGTGTTCAGTTTGACCTTTGCAGTGGTCTCAGCATTGGGGGATGAAGGCTTAATGAAGGAGGTCAATTTATTGACCTGCCTCCGCATCCCCACCGGGAACATATGGGACCGCTGGGTCTCCTCCACCACCTCTGCATGGTGGACCGCTTGTAGCAGTTTGAAATATTGTTTGTGCAATTTATTGTCAGCAGGGATGGAGGGCCTAGTACTTCTCACACTCCCAGACGTCTCCCCCGAAAGACTACGAGATGGAAATCGTCTATGGACCCCGAGGACCATGGTCCCACCTCCACAAGGAGCCAGGTAAGTATTCGGTAAGAGGGTAGGAAATGACTGACAAACAAACAAAAATACGGGGGGGGAAAGCTTTAACCTATAACCTGCCGATTATTCAAATTGATCCCCTTCCTATTGCTAAAAGGTTTTTCTTCCCTTTCTCTGGGTTTATTTTTCAAAAATCCCAAGGGTGTAACTCCAATGCAATTTCATGCAATACCGCTTCCATAGGGGAGGATCAAATAATGATAAAAAGACCGTACTTTATGGGTCCATGTGTTAAAAAAAGTCAGTCAGGCTAAAAGCTGAGGTGCAAAACTTGCCCACCAGTTGCCTCCTGATTTATTTCAAATTGATCCTCCTCTATTAAAAACGTTCCTCTTTTCTCTAGGTCCTTCTGGAAAAAAGGACCCGAGTATTTAGAGTTTATTAAAACCTTCCCTAAAACCTCCGGTATAAAATTCTAGTCGGCTCAGAAAAGAGCCCAAGAAAGGGCCAATTTATTTAATGTAGCACAATGTGCTTTATGGTGACAAACCACACTCAAACCCCTATAGGGGTCAACACGCAAGTCACACTCACAAAAACTGTGCAAAACCCACCCAACACACACTCTCAGAGGTGGCAGGTTTCTTGAGGCCTTTTTGGCCGTTTAGCTAGAAAGCCAGGAGGTGTCAAAAAAGGCTTTTTTTTGGGTGCAGTAAAAGTGCAGCTAGTGCACAACACTCATGGAAAGGGATCAAATAATGTTAAAAGGTGGATATTAAAACCATCTGTTTAAAAATCATCTGTTTAAAAATCAGCAAGGCTGAGGGTTAAGTGCAAATGTTGGAGCTCCTGACGTTTCGCCACGCTGTGGCTTCTTCAGAGGAATCTGAGGGAGACCGACAAAACAGACAACATATAGGAAAAACACGGGGGAGGAGCTAAAAAGCAAGCTCCTGATTGGCTAAACACACCTGGGCATTTTAATCACATCATCACACCTGCTCATCACACCTGTCTATCATTTTCCCCAATTAGGAGGGCAACCAGGACTGATGATTTTCCCTATAGGGATCTTCATCACCAATCTCAGATAAACCAAGTTTTTCCAAGGTTGCCAAAATGTATTCTTTAAGACAAACGGGGGGGGGGGAAATTAAACCAAAGTCACCATATCACACAGATACAATTTTAAAAAACCTTTTCTACACCCATTGAATTCCCTTATGGGGTGTAGTTCTCTGGGAGCAGTCCCCAAAGAAAATTAAGGTTTATAGGTTATTGCTCTGTGTTTTCGGAGTTTTATAGAGCGAGAGGAAAGATATACCCATGGCACTGGCAGGTTAGGTAAAAGGGAAAATAGGTTTCTGCCTACCAAGAAGGCAGGCAGAGAGCACGGGCACACAAGGTTTGTCCTGTTTCCTCTACTAACTCCCAATCGGTGACTCCCTTGTTTTTTTGTGTGTTCCACTTTGTTTTTAGAACGCTGGACAGTATTTTAATTTTAAATTCCAGCGTCTATCTGTGGATCACACCACCCCAAACTCCGGTCCTGAGATCAGGTTTGTTTTATGTTTCCCCGAAGGTGAGTATTTTTTTATATATTTTGCAGGTAAGTACATTTATTTTTTTATGTGAAAAAGTGTTCTGTTTGTCCCATCCAACAGTCTAAAATCTCTAGGGCCGTCCTCTTTGTCCAGTACTCTGGGTGATCCGACCGTACCCTAAAGAATTGTTCCTCCACACCCTCCAACACGCTAAAAGATTCTTCCAAGAAGATGTTTGTTTGTGCTAGGGTTAGGGTTAGGGTTAGGGTTAGGGTTAGGGTTAGGGTTAGGGGTTAGGGTTAGGGAAAATAGGTTTCTGCCTACCAAGAAGGCAGGTAGAGAGCACGGGCACACAAGGCTTGTCCTGTTTCCTCTGCTGACTCCCAATAGGTGACTCCCCTGTTTTTTTGTGTGTTCCACCTTGTTTTTAGAGCGCTGGACAGTATTTTAATTTTGGATTCCAGCGTCTATCTGTGGATGACCCCACCCCAAACTCCGGTCCTGAGATCAGGTTTGTTTTATGTTTCCCCGAAGGTGAGTATTTTTTTATATATTTTGCAGGTAAGTACATTTATTTTTTTATGTGAAAAAGTGTTCTGTTTGTCCCATCCAACAGTCTAAAATCTCTAGGGCCGTCCTCTTTGTCCAGTACTCTGGGTGATCCGACCGTACCCTAAAGAATTGTTCCTCCACACCCTCCAACACGCTAAAAGATTCTTCCAAGAAGATGTTTGTTTGTGCTATTAGGTGTTTTGCCTGTGGCGGGAGCTGTGATGAGAACTGGATCAGTGGTACACAGATTTTTGCCTGGGGAAAAGCCCTGCCCG
Source organism: Anarhichas minor (assembly GCF_050575085.1). NCBI lineage: Eukaryota > Metazoa > Chordata > Actinopteri > Perciformes > Anarhichadidae > Anarhichas > Anarhichas minor. The sequence goes on along the minus strand of NW_027466499.1, from coordinate 45,621 downwards.
CCACTGCCATCAATTGGTGGAATTGTTTTTTAATAGTTTTAAACAAATTCCCTCTCAGGCAGTTGTTCAAGCCAATCGAGAGCAAAACCATCCGGACAGTGGGGCAAGGGTCCAATTTATCAAGAATTCCCTTCATATGGTGTATTTGGGCCCCAGGGAAACTGTCCACCTGCACCAGTGCATCTCCCCACCCTGGTATCTCTGCCAAATTCTCATCCCCCAACACCAGCACAGGTTGTTCCACCGTCAGAGACCAGTTCGCAATTTTCCGATAAAAATTGGCATGCAGGGTCGGTCTCTGAGGGGAACCATCACAGAGGTCCAACAGGTATGATAGGGAGCCAGATGGATCATCCCCTGATAGGGTGGAATCCTCAAGGGGGTGATCCAATCCCAGATCCCCATCCGTCAGAATCCTCTCCTCCCTAGGTGGGCTCGGTGAAAGGTCATCCAGTGACCCCAGGCAAGGGGTGGGATGAGTACCCAGTGCCACACTGCTAGCCCCAGGGCTCGATGGCTTGGGAGGACTCCCCCTGATCCGCGCTAAGACAACGCTAGGACCAATCTCATCCAAGGTAGGGGAAGGGGATTGGGGAAGGAGGTTGGGTTTTGGGTTAGGCTGAGGATAGGGGTAGGAATTGGGGTTAGGGTAAGGGTTGGGGTCCGGGTTAAGGTTAGGGCTAAGGCATGGGGTAAGGTTAGGATTATGGCTGGGATAGGAGTTGGGGTTAGGACTGGGGTTAAGGTTAGGACTTGGATGAGAATTGGATCCGAGATCGGGGTCCGGCCCAAAGGTGGTGTTATGGACCAAGCCAGAGGGAGCCCGTGTCCCACCCCCCACCAACGATATCAAGGCAGCAATGGACGAGGCTTTTAGTCGTTTCTTATACCTAGTTTTACCATAGGCAATCGCTCTGTCCAATGCCACCTGATCCACAGGGGGTAGGTCCTGCAGGCCCACTGCTATCACTTGATCGTAGTGGTGCTTAAGAATATTCATGTTTGCTCGCATCCACTCGTCTGTGTTCAGTTTGACCTTTGCAGTGGTCTCAGCATTGGGGGATGAAGGCTTAATGAAGGAGGTCAGTTTATTGACCTGCCTCCGCATCCCCACCGGGAACATATGGGACCGCTGGGTCTCCTCCACCACCTCTGCATGGTGGACCGCTTGTAGCAGTTTGAAATATTGTTTGTGCAATTTATTTTCAGCAGGGATGGAGGGCCTAGTACTTCTCACACTCCCGGACGTCCCCCCCGAAAAACTACGAGATGGAAATCGTCCATGGACCCCGAGGACCATGGTCCCACCTCCACAAGGAGCCAGGTAAGTATTCGGTAAGAGGGTAGGTAATGACTGACAAACAAACAAAAATAAGGCGGGGGGGGGAAAGCTTTAACCTATAACCTGCCGATTATTCAAATTGATCCCCTTCCTATTGCTAAAAGGTTTTTCTTCCCTTTCTCTGGGTTTATTTTTCAAAAATCCCAAGGGTGTAACTCCAATGCAATTTTATGCAATACCGCTTCCATAGGGGAGGATCAAATAATGATAAAAAGACCGTACTTTATGGGTCCATGTGTTAAAAAAAGTCAGTCAGGCTAAAAGCTGAGGTGCAAAACTTGCCCACCAGTTGCCTCCTGATTTATTTCAAATTGATCCTCCTCTATTAAAAACGTTTCTCTTTTCTCTAGGTCCTTCTGGAAAAAAGGACCCGAGTATTTAGAGTTTATTAAAACCTTCCCTAAAACCTCCCGGTATATAATTCTAGTCGGCTCAAAAAAGAACCCAAGAAAGGGCCGGGTTAGGGTTAGGGTTAGGGGTTAGGGTTAGGGTTAGGGTTAGGGTGGTTAGGGTTAGGGTTAGGGTTAGGGTTAGGGGTTAGGGTTAGGGTTAGGGTTAGGGGAAAAAAGAAGTCTGGCTGCACTTAGGCAGCCAGAATGCACAGGCTCACAAATTTCAAGCTTTAACACATTTGTTTCTCAGAAAAGGGTTTGTATTGTATCTTTTGTTTTGTATTTGACAGGTGCCCTGGAAGAGATCTCCCCACCCTCATCCGAGGGGGTAAGTATATTATTTAGGCGACTGGCTTTAGTTAATTTGGTTCAGACCATATGGATAAACTGTGTTAAGTTTATTAATCCACTGTCTTTCTTTTGCCAGTCGCTGTCTGTCTGACCACCAGGATCCTGACTCCAACCCCATGATGAGGAGATTTTCCCTCCCATGCTGTCTGAAGTGTTCGTACAGGTGAGTAACTTTATGAGTCTTATCAATCAAGTTCAAGTGTTGCTTCAGTCTTAGGATTAAACTGTTCTTGGTTTGCCCAATATACAGTTTTTTACAAACCACGCACTCGATACAATACACCAAATTCATTGACCCTGGCTTGGTCATATGCCACACAGGTGCACTCAGGTGAGTATGTTGATTTACCATGAATTTAATATTTTTAAAGTGTCTGTTGTGCTTGTCTTTTTTATGTTTTCCGCCCAAGGAGGCATGTACTAGAAGATCTTTTATGTTTTTGTTTCTTCTAAACGCTGCTATGATTTTAAAATCCACAAGGGATTCCACGTGGTCCTGTACCCTCTTAAAGTTACTTTTAACCTTGGTATTCAAGGTCCTAGAGGCAGGAGAAAAGGTGGAGACAAAGGGGACCAGATGGTGGTGGTTGTCCTCCCCCCTGGGTTAGGGTTAGGGTTAGGGTTAGGGTTAGGGGTTAGGGGTTAGGGTTAGGGTTAGGGTTAAGGGTTAGGGTTAGGGTTAGGTAAAGGGAAAATAGGTTTCTGCCTACCAAGAAGGCAGGCAGAGAGCACGGGCACACAAGGTTTGTCCTGTTTCCTCTACTGACTCCCAATCGGTGACTTCCATTGTTTTTTTGTGTGTTCCACTTTATTTTTAGAACGCTGGACAGTATTTTAATTTTGAATTCCAGCGTCTATCCGCGGATAACCCCAACCCAGACTCCGGTCCTGAAATCAGGTTTGTTTTGTGTTTTCCCGAAGGTGAGTGTTTTTTTATTTTGCAGATATATACATTTGGTTCTTTTATGTGAAAAAATGTTCTGTTTGTCCCATCCAACAGTCTAAAATCTCTAGGGCCGTCCTCTTTGTCCAGTAC
>NW_027466499.1:5000-7500 GCF_050575085.1 Anarhichas minor | reverse complement strand
ATTGATTCACTGTGATTATTCAGCGTGTTCAAAAATGTGTCAAAGTCCTCTCTCGTATGAGGCCACACCCCCCAGATGTCATCTAAAAACCTGTAGTAGTACAGAGGTTTTTTAGGACATGTTTTTAGGGCTGACTCCTCCCATTCAGCCATAAAGATGTTTGCATATGCGGGAGCAAATTTCTTCCCCATAGCTGTACCTTTAATTTGCAGGAAAAATTCTCCATTAAATGTGAAGTCATTTTTGGTCAAATTAATCTCTAATAACTGTAATAATTCTTTTTCTGGTCTTTTTTTGTTTGGGTGTTTCCGAAATGCATTTCTTATGGCTTGCATGCCTTCTTTGAAGTCAATATTTGTATATAGACTGTCTATGTCAATTGTAAACAGAATAGAGTTGTCAGGAATGTGCAGTTTTTTTACTATGTTGATAAAGTGGTACGTGTCCTTAATGTAACTGGGGTGTGTGGTCGAGAGAGGATTGAGGAAGAAGTCCAGGTATTCTGCAGTGTAATATGTTTCACTGCTGCAGTCAGACACAATGGGTCTACCTGGAGGGATTTCATGTGGTTTGCTCCACTTAGTTGGATCCTTGTGGATTTTGGGCAGCATGTAAAATAATCTGGCTCTGGGTTCCGAGTTGCCCATTAAATAATATTTTTGTTTTGCCTTAATAAACCTTTTCTCATAGAGAGTTTGGATAATTTTGTTCATGATTGGAATCGTTTCTGGATAAATAGGTTTGGTCAATTTAGTGTAGTATTTGGGGTCGTTGAGTTGTCGATAACCCTCCCATACATACTGTTAGGGTTAGGGTTAGGGTTAGGGTTAGGGTTAGGGGTTAGGGTTAGGGTTAGGGTTAGGGTTAGGGTTGGGTTAGGGTTAGGGTTAGGGTTAGGGTTAGGGGTTAGGGTTAGGGTTAGGGTTAGGGTTGGGGTTGGGGTTGGGGTTGGGGTTAGGGTTAGAGGGTTAGGGTTAGGGTTAGGTTAGGGTTAGGGTTAGGGTTAGGGTTAGGGGGTTAGGGTTAGGGTTAGGGTTAGAGGGTTAGGGTTAGGGTTAGGGTTAGGGTTAGGGTTAGGTAATAGCAAGGATACCAGACTTTTGGCGTGATGATCGTATATAGCTGTTGGCTACTTGGTGCTAGCCTCCTGAAACTTGGTGTGTGCATTCCTAGCACACCAGAGCACCTTTGTATTAAGTCTGGCATCTGTAGCTGCTTCCTGTGGTATGGCTGCCATAGAGCCCCATTGGATTATTTTGGTGATGATCGTATATAGCTCTTGGCTACTTGGTGCTAGCCTCCTGAAACTTGCTGTGTGTGTTGGTATTAAGCCAGAGCACGTGTGTGTCAAGTTTCTGTGGCTCTAGCTTGTTCCTTTAGTATAGCTGTCATAGACTCCCATTGCTTTAGGGTTAGGGTTAGGGTTAGGGTTAGGTTTAGGGTTAGGGTTAGGGTTAGGTAATAGCAAGGATACCAGACTTTTGGCGTGATGATCGTATATAGCTGTTGGCTACTTGGTGCTAGCCTCCTGAAACTTGGTGTGTGCATTCCTAGCACACCAGAGCACCTTTGTATTAAGTCTGGCATCTGTAGCTGCTTCCTGTGGTATGGCTGCCATAGAGCCCCATTGGATTATTTTGGTGATGATCGTATATAGGGTTAGGGTTAGGGTTAGGTAAGAGGGTAATAGCCACGATGCCCGAATGGGCATCGTCTATAACTTTCTGAAAGTTTGTGCTAGAGTCCTGAAATGTTCTGTGTGTATTCCTGGCATGCCCTAGCACCTGTGTATGAAGTTGCGTGGCTTCAGCTGTTTCCTTTGGTATGGCTGCCATAGACTCCCATTGCTTTGTGCTGGGGGCCTTCGAGGTCCTGGAGCCTGGCTCTTCTGGGATAAGTTTTGATAGGAAGGTCCTGGAACCTTGCAAGTGGGCTCTACCCCCACTAAGTGGTCGATTGCGGTTCGATTGGTACCAAGTTTGAGGTCCTAGGACCTTGGGAAGGGGTAATAAATCCCCGTCACCATATATGGTGAAGAGGCTTAGATGGTGTTTAGCTCTTGGCTACTTGGTGCTAGCCTCCTGAAACTTGGTGTGTGTATTGCTAGCATGCCCTAGCACCGTTGTAGTAAGTATGGCGTCTCTAGCTGCTTCCTAGGACCTAACCCTAAGCTATTCACACATCCTGAGCTTTACGACACATGTATGACTGGTTGTGGTTAGTTAAACCTACTTGGGTAGGTCCTAGAGCCTTGCAAGTGGGCTCTACCCCCACTAAGTGGGTGATTGTGGTTGGATAGAAAGCAGTTTGGTGCTGGTAGGACCTTGGGAAGCGTGAATGCGCGGCCTGATCCATGTTTTCCATGTGTGTGTATGTGGTGAGCTGTTTGTGGGTGTGTTTGGTTGGTGGGAGTGGTTGAGGTTAGGATAGAGGTGTGTTTGGGCTTGGCTTTAGTGTCTGGACCTGTCTTGGTGGGTTGGGAGTGGTTGAGGTTAGGATT
>NW_027466498.1:4895000-4923003 GCF_050575085.1 Anarhichas minor | reverse complement strand
GCGGACAAATGGATGTGGGAGTACATTTGAAACAATTCGTAAAACATGACTCATCAGATCTCAATGGACAATCAGTTAGGCATCAAACATGCCACGGTTTAATGTCTAAAGTGTATGCGCATATGTGTATGATAATAGTTGTGTGCACTTGAAACAGGGCATATAACATGACTCATCAGATCTCACTGGACAATCAGTTAGGCATCAAACATGCCACGGGGTAATGTCTAAAGTGTATGCGCATATGTGTATGAGAATAATTGGGTGCACTTGAAACAATTCATATAACATGACTCATCAGATCTCACTGGACAATCAGTTAGGCATCAAACATGCCACGGGTGTAATGTCTAAAGTGTATACATATGTGTATGATAATAGCTGTGTGCATTTGAAAAAGTGCATACAACATGACTCATCAGATCTCACTGGACAATCAGTTAGGCATCAAACATGCCACGGTTTAATGTCTAAAGTGTATGCATATGTGTATGATAATAGCTGTGTGCATTTGAAACAAGTGCATATAACATGACTCATCAGATCTCACTGGACAATCAGTTAGGCATCAAACATGCCACGGTGTAATGTCTAAAGTGTATACATATGTGTATGATAATAGCTGTGTGCATTTGAAACAAGTGCATATAACATGACTCATCAGATCTCACTGGACAATCAGTTAGGCATCAAACATGCCACGGTTCAATGCATAAAGTGTATACATATGTGTATGATAATAGTTGTGTACATTTGAAACAGTGCAGAGAACATGACTCATCAGATCTCACTGGACAATCAGTTAGGCATCAAACATGCCACGGTGTAATGTCTAAAGTGTATGCATATGTGTATGATAATAGCTGTGTGCATTTGAAAAAGTGCATATAACATGACTCATCAGATCTCACTGGACAATCAGTTAGGCATCAAACATGCCACGGTTCAATGTCTAAAGTGTATGCGCATATGTGTATGAGAATAATTGGGTGCACTTGAAACAATTCATATAACATGACTCATCAGATCTCACTGGACAATCAGTTAGGCATCAAACATGCCACGGTTTAATGCATAAAGTGTATACATATGTGTATGAGAATAGCTGTGTGCATTTGAAACAAGTGCATATAACATGACTCATCAGATCTCACGGGACAATCAGTTAGGCATCAAACATGCCACGGTTTAATGCATAAAGTGTATACATATGTGTATGATAATAGTTGTGTACATTTGAAACAGTGCAGAGAACATGACTCATCAGATCTCACTGGACAATCAGTTAGGCATCAAATATGTCATGGCTGCTTAGTCAGATGGCCTACTGATTGGTCCTTGGAACAAAATGGCTGAGCCCAGGGGCGCCAGACCATAGGAACTTCGCATCACAGCCCATCCTCCCTTTTCCACAACATGGCCGATGCTACAACAGCGTCCGACATCGTTCCGTAACTATACAGTTATTCTACAAAGAACAAGTAGCCTGAAGAAGGTTCTTCTTAGAACCGAAACGTCGCGATTAATTTACTTGTTCAAAATATGGTTCACCTGAACAGAAAATAAAAGGTAAAACAACTCTTGTAAACTTTTTTCTGAGCCACATGCTAACGAGGCTAAGCTAAGCTAACCTAGCCTCACCATGTTCCACCACGGCCGTGACCGCGGCGAGGAGTGGACGGTTGTCAACTACGGGAGAGGCCGCAGACAGCGGAGCCAGCGCCCGAGGTCCACCCACCAGACCTGCGTCCCCTCGCCGACGTCGGGACCCTTCATACAACCACCACAGGTACCCAGCAGACGGCCGCAGCCGCGGGGATCCATCAGACGTCGGTCACCGCGAGGATCCATCAGATGTCCGCCGCCGCCGCGGGTATCCATCAGACGTTCGTCACCGCGAGGATCCATCAGACGTCGTCCGCCGCCGCGGGGATCCATCAGACGTCCGCCGCCGCGGATATACAGCGGATGTCCGCCGCAGGTATCCAGCGGACATCCGCCGGAGGGATCCATCAGACGTCCGCCGCAGACATCCATCGGACGTCCGCCATCACGGGCATCCATCGGACGTCCACCACCGCAGGGATCCATCAGATGTCCCCCGCAGGTGTCCACCAGACGTCCGCCGGAGGGATCCATCAGACGGCCGCCGCAGGACGTATGCCTCCGTCACGAGGACCGGACTCGGACCCGACGGGGACCGCCCTTCTCGGCGCCGTAACTATAATGGCAGAGAAGCAAACTATAAGACACAATTCGTGGACCGCAGGACCGTCCAGAGACCGGCGGAGTACCGGTCCAACATGCCACGTAATAAACGTAAGATCGACCACACACACAACACAGGTCAGCAACAGCTACAACACAATGAAAGCCATCAGAATAGACCCAGATCCGATGATCCAGACTTTGGGCTTAAATGCCGCATTCTACACAGAGTGATTAAAACAGCGCATCACCTCACAAATGTGAGTGCAGACCAGCCGCCCCGCACAATTAACAGAGTGATTAATCAGCTATCCACGCTAATTAAACCCGCGGTACCGAATGCCGACACCCAGAGGCTAATTGAAGGAAATGCTAAAAACTGGGCCCACACCACACTGATTATACTTCAGGACCATTATGAAAACGTCATAAAGAGTGAGATAGATAAACTTTATAAACTCTCACCTCACGATTGGAGCGGCCCCTTTGAAGTAGCCTCAGCCTGGGCGAAGAGAAACCTCGGTAGCAGATTAGCACCCGACACACTGGCCGAGGCTAGAGGCGTTGTTGGGGAGACACTTCTCATCCTGCATGCGGGGGGACAGTCCTTCACCGACGACCAGAACTGCAGCGGTCCAAAATGGCACCGTGCTGCACCCAGAGCTACAGGCTCCACCTAACGGAGCTACAAATGCGTCGGTGGCTGACGTCACACGCTCAGTCACAGCGGAGGTACATGGGGCACCAACCAACACGGTTTCCTCTGACGCCCGTTACACCACCACACAGAGTGGTCCCATCCGTCCAGGAAACACAGGCCCTTAGTAGACCTGCAGACAGCCTAACACAAGGGACTGACATGGTTCTGGACACTACTCCGATGCCCCTGTCAGACATTTGGCCCCTCTCACAACATAGTGAGAACACACAAAACATAGTTCCACCTACACCGACTCCTCAACAGCTCCATCCACAATCACAAAGACCACTAAGACTGTTTACCAGGAGGACAGCTAGTCCACGAGAGGCCCCCCCGGCCCCCCTGCTTCTTCTTCGGGCCCCCCCACACCACAATGGATGTGTGGCTTCCATAACGAGCTCCATCATGGAGCTCTCACAGCAGGAGCTGGATCCACTAGTGGATGAGGAAGACGGAGAGCCGCACCCTCCTGTTCCAGACAGCGTGCAGTCCACCAGACCGACGACCGGCAGTCTTCAAACAGCGGTGCAGACTCGACTGGATTCGACTCCAAGAGGGACGGTCATCACACCACAGTCACTGATGTTACACCGACCTACGAAACATCTCACCACTTCGAGAAAGTTGCAAGATTGGAGCCTCACGGTTGGCAAAAAATGGCTAATCATGGGTGACTCAAATACCAACAGATTCCCACCACACAACAATCCAGATCTACAAATTGACGCCTTCCCAGGTGCCACCTTCAGAAACGCAGAAGAGCTACTGGACAAAGCCAGATCCACAGCCACGGTGGAAAAAATCATCCTGGCCTTTGGCCTAAACAACCGTGTCCAAAAGACCAAAGAGACAGCTATCAAACAGCTGCAGAGAGCGCTTAAGTTGGCCCAAGAGAAGTTTCCGTGGGCGGAAATTTTCATTCCACAGATCAACTTCTCCCCCAATCTTCCAACGAGAGAGAAAATGCGTCTCACACACCTGAACGCGTACATCTCTGACCTGGGTGAGTATATTCCGTCTCTACCAAGCACTGACTTTAAAACAGGACCAGATAACCTGCACTGGACTTATGACACAGCTCAGCGCATGCTGGACCACTGGTGCACTTACTTAAACTAATTGTCCCCATAAACCTGCCTCCACAGGAGGGGGATAAGACTGTTATTAATTTAACAAAAAACTTTAAGTTAACTGCACCACAATTTGCTCTGCTTAACAAAGGCTTGAACTTTATCCCCACAAAGGGCACAAACAAAGACATTAAGGAACAAAGCCGTTATGATACTCAGCAATACCATAGGAAGCTGAAACTGGCAGCTTATTATGAACATGCAAAAGACTCTGAACCGCTGCCTTTCATTCAGAAATCAGTCTGGACTCCCCCCCAGGGACAAACACCCAGTGAAATCACGGCTCTCATCAAGGCGGATCTTCAATATTTGGATGCTGAGTTTAGGGTCCATCGTGTACCACCAAACCTGAGTACTGAAGAGGTTAGAGCACTGACAGAACTGAACAGTAACAAACACATCATCATCAAGCCAGCTGATAAAGGCAGTGCTATGGTCATTATGGACAGAGAACAGTATGTATGGGAGGGTTATCGACAACTCAACGACCCCAAATACTACACTAAATTGACCAAACCTATTTATCCAGAAACGATTCCAATCATGAACAAAATTATCCAAACTCTCTATGAGAAAAGGTTTATTAAGGCAAAACAAAAATATTATTTAATGGGCAACTCGGAACCCAGAGCCAGATTATTTTACATGCTGCCCAAAATCCACAAGGATCCAACTAAGTGGAGCAAACCACATGAAATCCCTCCAGGTAGACCCATTGTGTCTGACTGCAGCAGTGAAACATATTACACTGCAGAATACCTGGACTTCTTCCTCAATCCTCTCTCGACCACACACCCCAGTTACATTAAGGACACGTACCACTTTATCAACATAGTAAAAAAACTGCACATTCCTGACAACTCCATTCTTTTTACAATTGACATAGACAGTCTATATACAAATATTGACTTCAAAGAAGGCATGCAAGCCATAAAAAATGCATTTCGGAAACACCCAAACAAAAAAAGACCAGAAAAAGAATTATTACAGTTATTAGAGATTAATTTGACCAAAAATGACTTCACATTTAATGGAGAATTTTTCCTGCAAATTAAAGGTACAGCTATGGGGAAGAAATTTGCTCCCGCATATGCAAACATCTTTATGGCTGAATGGGAGGAGTCAGCCCTAAAAACATGTCCTAAAAAACCTCTGTACTACTACAGGTTTTTAGATGACATCTGGGGGGTGTGGCCTCATACGAGAGAGGACTTTGACACATTTTTGAACACGCTGAATAATCACAGTGAATCAATCAAGCTAAAATCAACCAGCAGTTTGACCTCTGTCGATTTCTTGGACACCACCACTTTTAAGAACGACAGGTTCAAGGAGACCCACACACTAGCGATCAAAGTGTTCTTTAAAGAGACAGACACCCACGCTCTGCTCTATAAAACTAGCTTCCACCCAAAGCACACCTATGCAGGCTTGATTAAGTCACAATTGTTGAGGTTTCACAGAATTTGCACTGAAGAGGAAGATTTTAATTCGGCAGTCAGAGTGCTGTTTCGAGCTTTGTCCACCAGAGGGTACTCTAGGACCTTCCTTAGAAAATGCAGAAGGTCATTTCAGCAAACTAGACCACCAGTAGTAACTTGTAACCTTCCATTTGTGACGACATTTTCCCCGTCAACTGTTGAACTAATTAGACAAAGTAAGAGGAACTTTCAAAAACACATTACAGGAACATCAACATTACAAAACTATAGCATTATTGCTGCATTCAGGAAAAACAAGAATTTACAGGATCTCCTGGTAAAAGCGAAAATTAAACCCCTCTTTGACCCTAAAACCAGAGTACAGGGCCAGTATTTTAAACACCAAAACTGGTTCACTAATCGGTACACAAAAGAGGTCTTTCAGACAATGACCCGTGGCAGTCTAAAGTCCAAAAATTGTATATATCTGATTTCTTGTAAAAAGTGTGGTTTACAGTATGTGGGTGAAACGGGGAACACCATTTCTACTCGATTCACTCAACACAAATACAACATACTGAAGAGGAAAAAGATGGAGACACCTTTTGTGAAACACTTCCTATTACATGGATGGAAATCTGTTTTAACGACTGTCATTGAGTGTAACCCCAGGTGGAACATTTCCCAGAGGAAAAGGGCTGAAAGGATCTGGATTGCCAGACTGGATACAAGACATCCTAAAGGCTTGAATGAGAGGTAGGTGCTTCAGGATGTGAGGTAGTGATGGACAGTGCACAGATCACCTTGCTGGCTTCCAGCATAGTGATCACAATCCCCTAACACCTAACCAGCCCGTGCCTCCTGCCTCATATCTCTGTTGCTCTGCTCCTCTCATGTAGCCTGCCCTGCTTTCTTGCCCTAATCTCAACCACTCCCTCTCCTCGCCTAAACCTAACTATTCGACCCCCTGCCTAAACCTAACCATTCGACCCCCCGCCTAAGCCTAACCATTCGGCCAACGCCTAAACCTAACCATTCGACCCCCCCGCCTAAACCTAACCATTCGGCCCTCCCGCCTAAGCCTAACCATTCGGCTCCCGCCTGGACCTGACCGTTCGTATATGTACACATGTGTGTATATATATATGTATATGTATGTGTATATATATGTGTGTAGGTATGTATGTGTATGCAGGTGGGTGTATGGGCATATTTACGTGTGTGTGTGTGTTTATGGCGGCTCATGTAGCATGTCTGACTGGGCCTGATCGGGCACTCAGTACTACATAGAGTGGAACACACTGGAACGTCCAGATGCATGTACATGCAGGTTTGGTTTTGGAGCAGTCCATGTGGCATCACTTCCCAGACCGCAGGAGGTGGGCGGTGACAAATGGATGGAGGACGGCACGGCTTCAGGTCGAAGATGTTTCTGCGGACAAATGGATGTGGGAGTACATTTGAAACAATTCGTAAAACATGACTCATCAGATCTCAATGGACAATCAGTTAGGCATCAAACATGCCACGGTTTAATGTCTAAAGTGTATGCGCATATGTGTATGATAATAGTTGTGTGCACTTGAAACAGGGCATATAACATGACTCATCAGATCTCACTGGACAATCAGTTAGGCATCAAACATGCCACGGGGTAATGTCTAAAGTGTATGCGCATATGTGTATGAGAATAATTGGGTGCACTTGAAACAATTCATATAACATGACTCATCAGATCTCACTGGACAATCAGTTAGGCATCAAACATGCCACGGTGTAATGTCTAAAGTGTATACATATGTGTATGATAATAGCTGTGTGCATTTGAAAAAGTGCATACAACATGACTCATCAGATCTCACTGGACAATCAGTTAGGCATCAAACATGCCACGGTTTAATGTCTAAAGTGTATGCATATGTGTATGATAATAGCTGTGTGCATTTGAAACAAGTGCATATAACATGACTCATCAGATCTCACTGGACAATCAGTTAGGCATCAAACATGCCACGGTGTAATGTCTAAAGTGTATACATATGTGTATGATAATAGCTGTGTGCATTTGAAACAAGTGCATATAACATGACTCATCAGATCTCACTGGACAATCAGTTAGGCATCAAACATGCCACGGTTCAATGCATAAAGTGTATACATATGTGTATGATAATAGTTGTGTACATTTGAAACAGTGCAGAGAACATGACTCATCAGATCTCACTGGACAATCAGTTAGGCATCAAACATGCCACGGTGTAATGTCTAAAGTGTATGCATATGTGTATGATAATAGCTGTGTGCATTTGAAAAAGTGCATATAACATGACTCATCAGATCTCACTGGACAATCAGTTAGGCATCAAACATGCCACGGTTCAATGTCTAAAGTGTATGCGCATATGTGTATGAGAATAATTGGGTGCACTTGAAACAATTCATATAACATGACTCATCAGATCTCACTGGACAATCAGTTAGGCATCAAACATGCCACGGTTTAATGCATAAAGTGTATACATATGTGTATGAGAATAGCTGTGTGCATTTGAAACAAGTGCATATAACATGACTCATCAGATCTCACGGGACAATCAGTTAGGCATCAAACATGCCACGGTTTAATGCATAAAGTGTATACATATGTGTATGATAATAGTTGTGTACATTTGAAACAGTGCAGAGAACATGACTCATCAGATCTCACTGGACAATCAGTTAGGCATCAAATATGTCATGGCTGCTTAGTCAGATGGCCTACTGATTGGTCCTTGGAACAAAATGGCTGAGCCCAGGGGCGCCAGACCATAGGAACTTCGCATCACAGCCCATCCTCCCTTTTCCACAACATGGCCGATGCTACAACAGCGTCCGACATCGTTCCGTAACTATACAGTTATTCTACAAAGAACAAGTAGCCTGAAGAAGGTTCTTCTTAGAACCGAAACGTCGCGATTAATTTACTTGTTCAAAATATGGTTCACCTGAACAGAAAATAAAAGGTAAAACAACTCTTGTAAACTTTTTTCTGAGCCACATGCTAACGAGGCTAAGCTAAGCTAACCTAGCCTCACCATGTTCCACCACGGCCGTGACCGCGGCGAGGAGTGGACGGTTGTCAACTACGGGAGAGGCCGCAGACAGCGGAGCCAGCGCCCGAGGTCACCCACCAGACCTGCGTCCCCTCGCCGACGTCGGGACCCTTCATACAACCACCACAGGTACCCAGCAGACGGCCGCAGCCGCGGGGATCCATCAGACGTCGGTCACCGCGAGGATCCATCAGATGTCCGCCGCCGCCGCGGGTATCCATCAGACGTTCGTCACCGCGAGGATCCATCAGACGTCGTCCGCCGCCGCGGGGATCCATCAGACGTCCGCCGCCGCGGATATACAGCGGATGTCCGCCGCAGGTATCCAGCGGACATCCGCCGGAGGGATCCATCAGACGTCCGCCGCAGACATCCATCGGACGTCCGCCATCACGGGCATCCATCGGACGTCCACCACCGCAGGGATCCATCAGATGTCCCCCGCAGGTGTCCACCAGACGTCCGCCGGAGGGATCCATCAGACGGCCGCCGCAGGACGTATGCCTCCGTCACGAGGACCGGACTCGGACCCGACGGGGACCGCCCTTCTCGGCGCCGTAACTATAATGGCAGAGAAGCAAACTATAAGACACAATTCGTGGACCGCAGGACCGTCCAGAGACCGGCGGAGTACCGGTCCAACATGCCACGTAATAAACGTAAGATCGACCACACACACAACACAGGTCAGCAACAGCTACAACACAATGAAAGCCATCAGAATAGACCCAGATCCGATGATCCAGACTTTGGGCTTAAATGCCGCATTCTACACAGAGTGATTAAAACAGCGCATCACCTCACAAATGTGAGTGCAGACCAGCCGCCCCGCACAATTAACAGAGTGATTAATCAGCTATCCACGCTAATTAAACCCGCGGTACCGAATGCCGACACCCAGAGGCTAATTGAAGGAAATGCTAAAAACTGGGCCCACACCACACTGATTATACTTCAGGACCATTATGAAAACGTCATAAAGAGTGAGATAGATAAACTTTATAAACTCTCACCTCACGATTGGAGCGGCCCCTTTGAAGTAGCCTCAGCCTGGGCGAAGAGAGAAACCTCGGTAGCAGATTAGCACCCGACACACTGGCCGAGGCTAGAGGCGTTGTTGGGGAGACACTTCTCATCCTGCATGCGGGGGACAGTCCTTCACCGACGACCAGAACTGCAGCGGTCCAAAATGGCACCGTGCTGCACCCAGAGCTACAGGCTCCACCTAACGGAGCTACAAATGCGTCGGTGGCTGACGTCACACGCTCAGTCACAGCGGAGGTACATGGGGCACCAACCAACACGGTTCCTCTGACGCCCGTTACACCACCACACAGAGTGGTCCCATCCGTCCAGGAAACACAGGCCCTTAGTAGACCTGCAGACAGCCTAACACAAGGGACTGACATGGTTCTGGACACTACTCCGATGCCCCTGTCAGACATTTGGCCCCTCTCACAACATAGTGAGAACACACAAAACATAGTTCCACCTACACCGACTCCTCAACAGCTCCATCCACAATCACAAAGACCACTAAGACTGTTTACCAGGAGGACAGCTAGTCCACGAGAGGCCCCCCCGGCCCCCCTGCTTCTTCTTCGGGCCCCCCCACACCACAATGGATGTGTGGCTTCCATAACGAGCTCCATCATGGAGCTCTCACAGCAGGAGCTGGATCCACTAGTGGATGAGGAAGACGGAGAGCCGCACCCTCCTGTTCCAGACAGCGTGCAGTCCACCAGACCGACGACCGGCAGTCTTCAAACAGCGGTGCAGACTCGACTGGATTCGACTCCAAGAGGGACGGTCATCACACCACAGTCACTGATGTTACACCGACCTACGAAACATCTCACCACTTCGAGAAAGTTGCAAGATTGGAGCCTCACGGTTGGCAAAAAATGGCTAATCATGGGTGACTCAAATACCAACAGATTCCCACCACACAACAATCCAGATCTACAAATTGACGCCTTCCCAGGTGCCACCTTCAGAAACGCAGAAGAGCTACTGGACAAAGCCAGATCCACAGCCACGGTGGAAAAAATCATCCTGGCCTTTGGCCTAAACAACCGTGTCCAAAAGACCAAAGAGACAGCTATCAAACAGCTGCAGAGAGCGCTTAAGTTGGCCCAAGAGAAGTTTCCGTGGGCGGAAATTTTCATTCCACAGATCAACTTCTCCCCCAATCTTCCAACGAGAGAGAAAATGCGTCTCACACACCTGAACGCGTACATCTCTGACCTGGGTGAGTATATTCCGTCTCTACCAAGCACTGACTTTAAAACAGGACCAGATAACCTGCACTGGACTTATGACACAGCTCAGCGCATGCTGGACCACTGGTGCACTTACTTAAACTAATTGTCCCCATAAACCTGCCTCCACAGGAGGGGGATAAGACTGTTATTAATTTAACAAAAAACTTTAAGTTAACTGCACCACAATTTGCTCTGCTTAACAAAGGCTTGAACTTTATCCCCACAAAGGGCACAAACAAAGACATTAAGGAACAAAGCCGTTATGATACTCAGCAATACCATAGGAAGCTGAAACTGGCAGCTTATTATGAACATGCAAAAGACTCTGAACCGCTGCCTTTCATTCAGAAATCAGTCTGGACTCCCCCCCAGGGACAAACACCCAGTGAAATCACGGCTCTCATCAAGGCGGATCTTCAATATTTGGATGCTGAGTTTAGGGTCCATCGTGTACCACCAAACCTGAGTACTGAAGAGGTTAGAGCACTGACAGAACTGAACAGTAACAAACACATCATCATCAAGCCAGCTGATAAAGGCAGTGCTATGGTCATTATGGACAGAGAACAGTATGTATGGGAGGGTTATCGACAACTCAACGACCCCAAATACTACACTAAATTGACCAAACCTATTTATCCAGAAACGATTCCAATCATGAACAAAATTATCCAAACTCTCTATGAGAAAAGGTTTATTAAGGCAAAACAAAAATATTATTTAATGGGCAACTCGGAACCCAGAGCCAGATTATTTTACATGCTGCCCAAAATCCACAAGGATCCAACTAAGTGGAGCAAACCACATGAAATCCCTCCAGGTAGACCCATTGTGTCTGACTGCAGCAGTGAAACATATTACACTGCAGAATACCTGGACTTCTTCCTCAATCCTCTCTCGACCACACACCCCAGTTACATTAAGGACACGTACCACTTTATCAACATAGTAAAAAAACTGCACATTCCTGACAACTCCATTCTTTTTACAATTGACATAGACAGTCTATATACAAATATTGACTTCAAAGAAGGCATGCAAGCCATAAAAAATGCATTTCGGAAACACCCAAACAAAAAAAGACCAGAAAAAGAATTATTACAGTTATTAGAGATTAATTTGACCAAAAATGACTTCACATTTAATGGAGAATTTTTCCTGCAAATTAAAGGTACAGCTATGGGGAAGAAATTTGCTCCCGCATATGCAAACATCTTTATGGCTGAATGGGAGGAGTCAGCCCTAAAAACATGTCCTAAAAAACCTCTGTACTACTACAGGTTTTTAGATGACATCTGGGGGGTGTGGCCTCATACGAGAGAGGACTTTGACACATTTTTGAACACGCTGAATAATCACAGTGAATCAATCAAGCTAAAATCAACCAGCAGTTTGACCTCTGTCGATTTCTTGGACACCACCACTTTTAAGAACGACAGGTTCAAGGAGACCCACACACTAGCGATCAAAGTGTTCTTTAAAGAGACAGACACCCACGCTCTGCTCTATAAAACTAGCTTCCACCCAAAGCACACCTATGCAGGCTTGATTAAGTCACAATTGTTGAGGTTTCACAGAATTTGCACTGAAGAGGAAGATTTTAATTCGGCAGTCAGAGTGCTGTTTCGAGCTTTGTCCACCAGAGGGTACTCTAGGACCTTCCTTAGAAAATGCAGAAGGTCATTTCAGCAAACTAGACCACCAGTAGTAACTTGTAACCTTCCATTTGTGACGACATTTTCCCCGTCAACTGTTGAACTAATTAGACAAAGTAAGAGGAACTTT
The DNA here is from genome assembly GCF_050575085.1 of Anarhichas minor. NCBI lineage: Eukaryota > Metazoa > Chordata > Actinopteri > Perciformes > Anarhichadidae > Anarhichas > Anarhichas minor. Next base: position 4,910,403 of record NW_027466498.1, on the reverse strand, counting down.
CAAAAACACATTACAGGAACATCAACATTACAAAACTATAGCATTATTGCTGCATTCAGGAAAAACAAGAATTTACAGGATCTCCTGGTAAAAGCGAAAATTAAACCCCTCTTTGACCCTAAAACCAGAGTACAGGGCCAGTATTTTAAACACCAAAACTGGTTCACTAATCGGTACACAAAAGAGGTCTTTCAGACAATGACCCGTGGCAGTCTAAAGTCCAAAAATTGTATATATCTGATTTCTTGTAAAAAGTGTGGTTTACAGTATGTGGGTGAAACGGGGAACACCATTTCTACTCGATTCACTCAACACAAATACAACATACTGAAGAGGAAAAAGATGGAGACACCTTTTGTGAAACACTTCCTATTACATGGATGGAAATCTGTTTTAACGACTGTCATTGAGTGTAACCCCAGGTGGAACATTTCCCAGAGGAAAAGGGCTGAAAGGATCTGGATTGCCAGACTGGATACAAGACATCCTAAAGGCTTGAATGAGAGGTAGGTGCTTCAGGATGTGAGGTAGTGATGGACAGTGCACAGATCACCTTGCTGGCTTCCAGCATAGTGATCACAATCCCCTAACACCTAACCAGCCCGTGCCTCCTGCCTCATATCTCTGTTGCTCTGCTCCTCTCATGTAGCCTGCCCTGCTTTCTTGCCCTAATCTCAACCACTCCCTCTCCTCGCCTAAACCTAACTATTCGACCCCCTGCCTAAACCTAACCATTCGACCCCCCGCCTAAGCCTAACCATTCGGCCAACGCCTAAACCTAACCATTCGACCCCCCCGCCTAAACCTAACCATTCGGCCCTCCCGCCTAAGCCTAACCATTCGGCTCCCGCCTGGACCTGACCGTTCGTATATGTACACATGTGTGTATATATATATGTATATGTATGTGTATATATATGTGTGTAGGTATGTATGTGTATGCAGGTGGGTGTATGGGCATATTTACGTGTGTGTGTGTGTTTATGGCGGCTCATGTAGCATGTCTGACTGGGCCTGATCGGGCACTCAGTACTACATAGAGTGGAACACACTGGAACGTCCAGATGCATGTACATGCAGGTTTGGTTTTGGAGCAGTCCATGTGGCATCACTTCCCAGACCGCAGGAGGTGGGCGGTGACAAATGGATGGAGGACGGCACGGCTTCAGGTCGAAGATGTTTCTGCGGACAAATGGATGTGGGAGTACATTTGAAACAATTCGTAAAACATGACTCATCAGATCTCAATGGACAATCAGTTAGGCATCAAACATGCCACGGTTTAATGTCTAAAGTGTATGCGCATATGTGTATGATAATAGTTGTGTGCACTTGAAACAGGGCATATAACATGACTCATCAGATCTCACTGGACAATCAGTTAGGCATCAAACATGCCACGGGGTAATGTCTAAAGTGTATGCGCATATGTGTATGAGAATAATTGGGTGCACTTGAAACAATTCATATAACATGACTCATCAGATCTCACTGGACAATCAGTTAGGCATCAAACATGCCACGGTGTAATGTCTAAAGTGTATACATATGTGTATGATAATAGCTGTGTGCATTTGAAAAAGTGCATACAACATGACTCATCAGATCTCACTGGACAATCAGTTAGGCATCAAACATGCCACGGTTTAATGTCTAAAGTGTATGCATATGTGTATGATAATAGCTGTGTGCATTTGAAACAAGTGCATATAACATGACTCATCAGATCTCACTGGACAATCAGTTAGGCATCAAACATGCCACGGTGTAATGTCTAAAGTGTATACATATGTGTATGATAATAGCTGTGTGCATTTGAAACAAGTGCATATAACATGACTCATCAGATCTCACTGGACAATCAGTTAGGCATCAAACATGCCACGGTTCAATGCATAAAGTGTATACATATGTGTATGATAATAGTTGTGTACATTTGAAACAGTGCAGAGAACATGACTCATCAGATCTCACTGGACAATCAGTTAGGCATCAAACATGCCACGGTGTAATGTCTAAAGTGTATGCATATGTGTATGATAATAGCTGTGTGCATTTGAAAAAGTGCATATAACATGACTCATCAGATCTCACTGGACAATCAGTTAGGCATCAAACATGCCACGGTTCAATGTCTAAAGTGTATGCGCATATGTGTATGAGAATAATTGGGTGCACTTGAAACAATTCATATAACATGACTCATCAGATCTCACTGGACAATCAGTTAGGCATCAAACATGCCACGGTTTAATGCATAAAGTGTATACATATGTGTATGAGAATAGCTGTGTGCATTTGAAACAAGTGCATATAACATGACTCATCAGATCTCACGGGACAATCAGTTAGGCATCAAACATGCCACGGTTTAATGCATAAAGTGTATACATATGTGTATGATAATAGTTGTGTACATTTGAAACAGTGCAGAGAACATGACTCATCAGATCTCACTGGACAATCAGTTAGGCATCAAATATGTCATGGCTGCTTAGTCAGATGGCCTACTGATTGGTCCTTGGAACAAAATGGCTGAGCCCAGGGGCGCCAGACCATAGGAACTTCGCATCACAGCCCATCCTCCCTTTTCCACAACATGGCCGATGCTACAACAGCGTCCGACATCGTTCCGTAACTATACAGTTATTCTACAAAGAACAAGTAGCCTGAAGAAGGTTCTTCTTAGAACCGAAACGTCGCGATTAATTTACTTGTTCAAAATATGGTTCACCTGAACAGAAAATAAAAGGTAAAACAACTCTTGTAAACTTTTTTCTGAGCCACATGCTAACGAGGCTAAGCTAAGCTAACCTAGCCTCACCATGTTCCACCACGGCCGTGACCGCGGCGAGGAGTGGACGGTTGTCAACTACGGGAGAGGCCGCAGACAGCGGAGCCAGCGCCCGAGGTCACCCACCAGACCTGCGTCCCCTCGCCGACGTCGGGACCCTTCATACAACCACCACAGGTACCCAGCAGACGGCCGCAGCCGCGGGGATCCATCAGACGTCGGTCACCGCGAGGATCCATCAGATGTCCGCCGCCGCCGCGGGTATCCATCAGACGTTCGTCACCGCGAGGATCCATCAGACGTCGTCCGCCGCCGCGGGGATCCATCAGACGTCCGCCGCCGCGGATATACAGCGGATGTCCGCCGCAGGTATCCAGCGGACATCCGCCGGAGGGATCCATCAGACGTCCGCCGCAGACATCCATCGGACGTCCGCCATCACGGGCATCCATCGGACGTCCACCACCGCAGGGATCCATCAGATGTCCCCCGCAGGTGTCCACCAGACGTCCGCCGGAGGGATCCATCAGACGGCCGCCGCAGGACGTATGCCTCCGTCACGAGGACCGGACTCGGACCCGACGGGGACCGCCCTTCTCGGCGCCGTAACTATAATGGCAGAGAAGCAAACTATAAGACACAATTCGTGGACCGCAGGACCGTCCAGAGACCGGCGGAGTACCGGTCCAACATGCCACGTAATAAACGTAAGATCGACCACACACACAACACAGGTCAGCAACAGCTACAACACAATGAAAGCCATCAGAATAGACCCAGATCCGATGATCCAGACTTTGGGCTTAAATGCCGCATTCTACACAGAGTGATTAAAACAGCGCATCACCTCACAAATGTGAGTGCAGACCAGCCGCCCCGCACAATTAACAGAGTGATTAATCAGCTATCCACGCTAATTAAACCCGCGGTACCGAATGCCGACACCCAGAGGCTAATTGAAGGAAATGCTAAAAACTGGGCCCACACCACACTGATTATACTTCAGGACCATTATGAAAACGTCATAAAGAGTGAGATAGATAAACTTTATAAACTCTCACCTCACGATTGGAGCGGCCCCTTTGAAGTAGCCTCAGCCTGGGCGAAGAGAAACCTCGGTAGCAGATTAGCACCCGACACACTGGCCGAGGCTAGAGGCGTTGTTGGGGAGACACTTCTCATCCTGCATGCGGGGGACAGTCCTTCACCGACGACCAGAACTGCAGCGGTCCAAAATGGCACCGTGCTGCACCCAGAGCTACAGGCTCCACCTAACGGAGCTACAAATGCGTCGGTGGCTGACGTCACACGCTCAGTCACAGCGGAGGTACATGGGGCACCAACCAACACGGTTCCTCTGACGCCCGTTACACCACCACACAGAGTGGTCCCATCCGTCCAGGAAACACAGGCCCTTAGTAGACCTGCAGACAGCCTAACACAAGGGACTGACATGGTTCTGGACACTACTCCGATGCCCCTGTCAGACATTTGGCCCCTCTCACAACATAGTGAGAACACACAAAACATAGTTCCACCTACACCGACTCCTCAACAGCTCCATCCACAATCACAAAGACCACTAAGACTGTTTACCAGGAGGACAGCTAGTCCACGAGAGGCCCCCCCGGCCCCCCTGCTTCTTCTTCGGGCCCCCCCACACCACAATGGATGTGTGGCTTCCATAACGAGCTCCATCATGGAGCTCTCACAGCAGGAGCTGGATCCACTAGTGGATGAGGAAGACGGAGAGCCGCACCCTCCTGTTCCAGACAGCGTGCAGTCCACCAGACCGACGACCGGCAGTCTTCAAACAGCGGTGCAGACTCGACTGGATTCGACTCCAAGAGGGACGGTCATCACACCACAGTCACTGATGTTACACCGACCTACGAAACATCTCACCACTTCGAGAAAGTTGCAAGATTGGAGCCTCACGGTTGGCAAAAAATGGCTAATCATGGGTGACTCAAATACCAACAGATTCCCACCACACAACAATCCAGATCTACAAATTGACGCCTTCCCAGGTGCCACCTTCAGAAACGCAGAAGAGCTACTGGACAAAGCCAGATCCACAGCCACGGTGGAAAAAATCATCCTGGCCTTTGGCCTAAACAACCGTGTCCAAAAGACCAAAGAGACAGCTATCAAACAGCTGCAGAGAGCGCTTAAGTTGGCCCAAGAGAAGTTTCCGTGGGCGGAAATTTTCATTCCACAGATCAACTTCTCCCCCAATCTTCCAACGAGAGAGAAAATGCGTCTCACACACCTGAACGCGTACATCTCTGACCTGGGTGAGTATATTCCGTCTCTACCAAGCACTGACTTTAAAACAGGACCAGATAACCTGCACTGGACTTATGACACAGCTCAGCGCATGCTGGACCACTGGTGCACTTACTTAAACTAATTGTCCCCATAAACCTGCCTCCACAGGAGGGGGATAAGACTGTTATTAATTTAACAAAAAACTTTAAGTTAACTGCACCACAATTTGCTCTGCTTAACAAAGGCTTGAACTTTATCCCCACAAAGGGCACAAACAAAGACATTAAGGAACAAAGCCGTTATGATACTCAGCAATACCATAGGAAGCTGAAACTGGCAGCTTATTATGAACATGCAAAAGACTCTGAACCGCTGCCTTTCATTCAGAAATCAGTCTGGACTCCCCCCCAGGGACAAACACCCAGTGAAATCACGGCTCTCATCAAGGCGGATCTTCAATATTTGGATGCTGAGTTTAGGGTCCATCGTGTACCACCAAACCTGAGTACTGAAGAGGTTAGAGCACTGACAGAACTGAACAGTAACAAACACATCATCATCAAGCCAGCTGATAAAGGCAGTGCTATGGTCATTATGGACAGAGAACAGTATGTATGGGAGGGTTATCGACAACTCAACGACCCCAAATACTACACTAAATTGACCAAACCTATTTATCCAGAAACGATTCCAATCATGAACAAAATTATCCAAACTCTCTATGAGAAAAGGTTTATTAAGGCAAAACAAAAATATTATTTAATGGGCAACTCGGAACCCAGAGCCAGATTATTTTACATGCTGCCCAAAATCCACAAGGATCCAACTAAGTGGAGCAAACCACATGAAATCCCTCCAGGTAGACCCATTGTGTCTGACTGCAGCAGTGAAACATATTACACTGCAGAATACCTGGACTTCTTCCTCAATCCTCTCTCGACCACACACCCCAGTTACATTAAGGACACGTACCACTTTATCAACATAGTAAAAAAACTGCACATTCCTGACAACTCCATTCTTTTTACAATTGACATAGACAGTCTATATACAAATATTGACTTCAAAGAAGGCATGCAAGCCATAAAAAATGCATTTCGGAAACACCCAAACAAAAAAAGACCAGAAAAAGAATTATTACAGTTATTAGAGATTAATTTGACCAAAAATGACTTCACATTTAATGGAGAATTTTTCCTGCAAATTAAAGGTACAGCTATGGGGAAGAAATTTGCTCCCGCATATGCAAACATCTTTATGGCTGAATGGGAGGAGTCAGCCCTAAAAACATGTCCTAAAAAACCTCTGTACTACTACAGGTTTTTAGATGACATCTGGGGGGTGTGGCCTCATACGAGAGAGGACTTTGACACATTTTTGAACACGCTGAATAATCACAGTGAATCAATCAAGCTAAAATCAACCAGCAGTTTGACCTCTGTCGATTTCTTGGACACCACCACTTTTAAGAACGACAGGTTCAAGGAGACCCACACACTAGCGATCAAAGTGTTCTTTAAAGAGACAGACACCCACGCTCTGCTCTATAAAACTAGCTTCCACCCAAAGCACACCTATGCAGGCTTGATTAAGTCACAATTGTTGAGGTTTCACAGAATTTGCACTGAAGAGGAAGATTTTAATTCGGCAGTCAGAGTGCTGTTTCGAGCTTTGTCCACCAGAGGGTACTCTAGGACCTTCCTTAGAAAATGCAGAAGGTCATTTCAGCAAACTAGACCACCAGTAGTAACTTGTAACCTTCCATTTGTGACGACATTTTCCCCGTCAACTGTTGAACTAATTAGACAAAGTAAGAGGAACTTTCAAAAACACATTACAGGAACATCAACATTACAAAACTATAGCATTATTGCTGCATTCAGGAAAAACAAGAATTTACAGGATCTCCTGGTAAAAGCGAAAATTAAACCCCTCTTTGACCCTAAAACCAGAGTACAGGGCCAGTATTTTAAACACCAAAACTGGTTCACTAATCGGTACACAAAAGAGGTCTTTCAGACAATGACCCGTGGCAGTCTAAAGTCCAAAAATTGTATATATCTGATTTCTTGTAAAAAGTGTGGTTTACAGTATGTGGGTGAAACGGGGAACACCATTTCTACTCGATTCACTCAACACAAATACAACATACTGAAGAGGAAAAAGATGGAGACACCTTTTGTGAAACACTTCCTATTACATGGATGGAAATCTGTTTTAACGACTGTCATTGAGTGTAACCCCAGGTGGAACATTTCCCAGAGGAAAAGGGCTGAAAGGATCTGGATTGCCAGACTGGATACAAGACATCCTAAAGGCTTGAATGAGAGGTAGGTGCTTCAGGATGTGAGGTAGTGATGGACAGTGCACAGATCACCTTGCTGGCTTCCAGCATAGTGATCACAATCCCCTAACACCTAACCAGCCCGTGCCTCCTGCCTCATATCTCTGTTGCTCTGCTCCTCTCATGTAGCCTGCCCTGCTTTCTTGCCCTAATCTCAACCACTCCCTCTCCTCGCCTAAACCTAACTATTCGACCCCCTGCCTAAACCTAACCATTCGACCCCCCGCCTAAGCCTAACCATTCGGCCAACGCCTAAACCTAACCATTCGACCCCCCCGCCTAAACCTAACCATTCGGCCCTCCCGCCTAAGCCTAACCATTCGGCTCCCGCCTGGACCTGACCGTTCGTATATGTACACATGTGTGTATATATATATGTATATGTATGTGTATATATATGTGTGTAGGTATGTATGTGTATGCAGGTGGGTGTATGGGCATATTTACGTGTGTGTGTGTGTTTATGGCGGCTCATGTAGCATGTCTGACTGGGCCTGATCGGGCACTCAGTACTACATAGAGTGGAACACACTGGAACGTCCAGATGCATGTACATGCAGGTTTGGTTTTGGAGCAGTCCATGTGGCATCACTTCCCAGACCGCAGGAGGTGGGCGGTGACAAATGGATGGAGGACGGCACGGCTTCAGGTCGAAGATGTTTCTGCGGACAAATGGATGTGGGAGTACATTTGAAACAATTCGTAAAACATGACTCATCAGATCTCAATGGACAATCAGTTAGGCATCAAACATGCCACGGTTTAATGTCTAAAGTGTATGCGCATATGTGTATGATAATAGTTGTGTGCACTTGAAACAGGGCATATAACATGACTCATCAGATCTCACTGGACAATCAGTTAGGCATCAAACATGCCACGGGGTAATGTCTAAAGTGTATGCGCATATGTGTATGAGAATAATTGGGTGCACTTGAAACAATTCATATAACATGACTCATCAGATCTCACTGGACAATCAGTTAGGCATCAAACATGCCACGGTGTAATGTCTAAAGTGTATACATATGTGTATGATAATAGCTGTGTGCATTTGAAAAAGTGCATACAACATGACTCATCAGATCTCACTGGACAATCAGTTAGGCATCAAACATGCCACGGTTTAATGTCTAAAGTGTATGCATATGTGTATGATAATAGCTGTGTGCATTTGAAACAAGTGCATATAACATGACTCATCAGATCTCACTGGACAATCAGTTAGGCATCAAACATGCCACGGTGTAATGTCTAAAGTGTATACATATGTGTATGATAATAGCTGTGTGCATTTGAAACAAGTGCATATAACATGACTCATCAGATCTCACTGGACAATCAGTTAGGCATCAAACATGCCACGGTTCAATGCATAAAGTGTATACATATGTGTATGATAATAGTTGTGTACATTTGAAACAGTGCAGAGAACATGACTCATCAGATCTCACTGGACAATCAGTTAGGCATCAAACATGCCACGGTGTAATGTCTAAAGTGTATGCATATGTGTATGATAATAGCTGTGTGCATTTGAAAAAGTGCATATAACATGACTCATCAGATCTCACTGGACAATCAGTTAGGCATCAAACATGCCACGGTTCAATGTCTAAAGTGTATGCGCATATGTGTATGAGAATAATTGGGTGCACTTGAAACAATTCATATAACATGACTCATCAGATCTCACTGGACAATCAGTTAGGCATCAAACATGCCACGGTTTAATGCATAAAGTGTATACATATGTGTATGAGAATAGCTGTGTGCATTTGAAACAAGTGCATATAACATGACTCATCAGATCTCACGGGACAATCAGTTAGGCATCAAACATGCCACGGTTTAATGCATAAAGTGTATACATATGTGTATGATAATAGTTGTGTACATTTGAAACAGTGCAGAGAACATGACTCATCAGATCTCACTGGACAATCAGTTAGGCATCAAATATGTCATGGCTGCTTAGTCAGATGGCCTACTGATTGGTCCTTGGAACAAAATGGCTGAGCCCAGGGGCGCCAGACCATAGGAACTTCGCATCACAGCCCATCCTCCCTTTTCCACAACATGGCCGATGCTACAACAGCGTCCGACATCGTTCCGTAACTATACAGTTATTCTACAAAGAACAAGTAGCCTGAAGAAGGTTCTTCTTAGAACCGAAACGTCGCGATTAATTTACTTGTTCAAAATATGGTTCACCTGAACAGAAAATAAAAGGTAAAACAACTCTTGTAAACTTTTTTCTGAGCCACATGCTAACGAGGCTAAGCTAAGCTAACCTAGCCTCACCATGTTCCACCACGGCCGTGACCGCGGCGAGGAGTGGACGGTTGTCAACTACGGGAGAGGCCGCAGACAGCGGAGCCAGCGCCCGAGGTCACCCACCAGACCTGCGTCCCCTCGCCGACGTCGGGACCCTTCATACAACCACCACAGGTACCCAGCAGACGGCCGCAGCCGCGGGGATCCATCAGACGTCGGTCACCGCGAGGATCCATCAGATGTCCGCCGCCGCCGCGGGTATCCATCAGACGTTCGTCACCGCGAGGATCCATCAGACGTCGTCCGCCGCCGCGGGGATCCATCAGACGTCCGCCGCCGCGGATATACAGCGGATGTCCGCCGCAGGTATCCAGCGGACATCCGCCGGAGGGATCCATCAGACGTCCGCCGCAGACATCCATCGGACGTCCGCCATCACGGGCATCCATCGGACGTCCACCACCGCAGGGATCCATCAGATGTCCCCCGCAGGTGTCCACCAGACGTCCGCCGGAGGGATCCATCAGACGGCCGCCGCAGGACGTATGCCTCCGTCACGAGGACCGGACTCGGACCCGACGGGGACCGCCCTTCTCGGCGCCGTAACTATAATGGCAGAGAAGCAAACTATAAGACACAATTCGTGGACCGCAGGACCGTCCAGAGACCGGCGGAGTACCGGTCCAACATGCCACGTAATAAACGTAAGATCGACCACACACACAACACAGGTCAGCAACAGCTACAACACAATGAAAGCCATCAGAATAGACCCAGATCCGATGATCCAGACTTTGGGCTTAAATGCCGCATTCTACACAGAGTGATTAAAACAGCGCATCACCTCACAAATGTGAGTGCAGACCAGCCGCCCCGCACAATTAACAGAGTGATTAATCAGCTATCCACGCTAATTAAACCCGCGGTACCGAATGCCGACACCCAGAGGCTAATTGAAGGAAATGCTAAAAACTGGGCCCACACCACACTGATTATACTTCAGGACCATTATGAAAACGTCATAAAGAGTGAGATAGATAAACTTTATAAACTCTCACCTCACGATTGGAGCGGCCCCTTTGAAGTAGCCTCAGCCTGGGCGAAGAGAAACCTCGGTAGCAGATTAGCACCCGACACACTGGCCGAGGCTAGAGGCGTTGTTGGGGAGACACTTCTCATCCTGCATGCGGGGGACAGTCCTTCACCGACGACCAGAACTGCAGCGGTCCAAAATGGCACCGTGCTGCACCCAGAGCTACAGGCTCCACCTAACGGAGCTACAAATGCGTCGGTGGCTGACGTCACACGCTCAGTCACAGCGGAGGTACATGGGGCACCAACCAACACGGTTCCTCTGACGCCCGTTACACCACCACACAGAGTGGTCCCATCCGTCCAGGAAACACAGGCCCTTAGTAGACCTGCAGACAGCCTAACACAAGGGACTGACATGGTTCTGGACACTACTCCGATGCCCCTGTCAGACATTTGGCCCCTCTCACAACATAGTGAGAACACACAAAACATAGTTCCACCTACACCGACTCCTCAACAGCTCCATCCACAATCACAAAGACCACTAAGACTGTTTACCAGGAGGACAGCTAGTCCACGAGAGGCCCCCCCGGCCCCCCTGCTTCTTCTTCGGGCCCCCCCACACCACAATGGATGTGTGGCTTCCATAACGAGCTCCATCATGGAGCTCTCACAGCAGGAGCTGGATCCACTAGTGGATGAGGAAGACGGAGAGCCGCACCCTCCTGTTCCAGACAGCGTGCAGTCCACCAGACCGACGACCGGCAGTCTTCAAACAGCGGTGCAGACTCGACTGGATTCGACTCCAAGAGGGACGGTCATCACACCACAGTCACTGATGTTACACCGACCTACGAAACATCTCACCACTTCGAGAAAGTTGCAAGATTGGAGCCTCACGGTTGGCAAAAAATGGCTAATCATGGGTGACTCAAATACCAACAGATTCCCACCACACAACAATCCAGATCTACAAATTGACGCCTTCCCAGGTGCCACCTTCAGAAACGCAGAAGAGCTACTGGACAAAGCCAGATCCACAGCCACGGTGGAAAAAATCATCCTGGCCTTTGGCCTAAACAACCGTGTCCAAAAGACCAAAGAGACAGCTATCAAACAGCTGCAGAGAGCGCTTAAGTTGGCCCAAGAGAAGTTTCCGTGGGCGGAAATTTTCATTCCACAGATCAACTTCTCCCCCAATCTTCCAACGAGAGAGAAAATGCGTCTCACACACCTGAACGCGTACATCTCTGACCTGGGTGAGTATATTCCGTCTCTACCAAGCACTGACTTTAAAACAGGACCAGATAACCTGCACTGGACTTATGACACAGCTCAGCGCATGCTGGACCACTGGTGCACTTACTTAAACTAATTGTCCCCATAAACCTGCCTCCACAGGAGGGGGATAAGACTGTTATTAATTTAACAAAAAACTTTAAGTTAACTGCACCACAATTTGCTCTGCTTAACAAAGGCTTGAACTTTATCCCCACAAAGGGCACAAACAAAGACATTAAGGAACAAAGCCGTTATGATACTCAGCAATACCATAGGAAGCTGAAACTGGCAGCTTATTATGAACATGCAAAAGACTCTGAACCGCTGCCTTTCATTCAGAAATCAGTCTGGACTCCCCCCCAGGGACAAACACCCAGTGAAATCACGGCTCTCATCAAGGCGGATCTTCAATATTTGGATGCTGAGTTTAGGGTCCATCGTGTACCACCAAACCTGAGTACTGAAGAGGTTAGAGCACTGACAGAACTGAACAGTAACAAACACATCATCATCAAGCCAGCTGATAAAGGCAGTGCTATGGTCATTATGGACAGAGAACAGTATGTATGGGAGGGTTATCGACAACTCAACGACCCCAAATACTACACTAAATTGACCAAACCTATTTATCCAGAAACGATTCCAATCATGAACAAAATTATCCAAACTCTCTATGAGAAAAGGTTTATTAAGGCAAAACAAAAATATTATTTAATGGGCAACTCGGAACCCAGAGCCAGATTATTTTACATGCTGCCCAAAATCCACAAGGATCCAACTAAGTGGAGCAAACCACATGAAATCCCTCCAGGTAGACCCATTGTGTCTGACTGCAGCAGTGAAACATATTACACTGCAGAATACCTGGACTTCTTCCTCAATCCTCTCTCGACCACACACCCCAGTTACATTAAGGACACGTACCACTTTATCAACATAGTAAAAAAACTGCACATTCCTGACAACTCCATTCTTTTTACAATTGACATAGACAGTCTATATACAAATATTGACTTCAAAGAAGGCATGCAAGCCATAAAAAATGCATTTCGGAAACACCCAAACAAAAAAAGACCAGAAAAAGAATTATTACAGTTATTAGAGATTAATTTGACCAAAAATGACTTCACATTTAATGGAGAATTTTTCCTGCAAATTAAAGGTACAGCTATGGGGAAGAAATTTGCTCCCGCATATGCAAACATCTTGATGGCTGAATGGGAGGAGTCAGCCCTAAAAACATGTCCTAAAAAACCTCTGTACTACTACAGGTTTTTAGATGACATCTGGGGGGTGTGGCCTCATACGAGAGAGGACTTTGACACATTTTTGAACACGCTGAATAATCACAGTGAATCAATCAAGCTAAAATCAACCAGCAGTTTGACCTCTGTCGATTTCTTGGACACCACCACTTTTAAGAACGACAGGTTCAAGGAGACCCACACACTAGCGATCAAAGTGTTCTTTAAAGAGACAGACACCCACGCTCTGCTCTATAAAACTAGCTTCCACCCAAAGCACACCTATGCAGGCTTGATTAAGTCACAATTGTTGAGGTTTCACAGAATTTGCACTGAAGAGGAAGATTTTAATTCGGCAGTCAGAGTGCTGTTTCGAGCTTTGTCCACCAGAGGGTACTCTAGGACCTTCCTTAGAAAATGCAGAAGGTCATTTCAGCAAACTAGACCACCAGTAGTAACTTGTAACCTTCCATTTGTGACGACATTTTCCCCGTCAACTGTTGAACTAATTAGACAAAGTAAGAGGAACTTTCAAAAACACATTACAGGAACATCAACATTACAAAACTATAGCATTATTGCTGCATTCAGGAAAAACAAGAATTTACAGGATCTCCTGGTAAAAGCGAAAATTAAACCCCTCTTTGACCCTAAAACCAGAGTACAGGGCCAGTATTTTAAACACCAAAACTGGTTCACTAATCGGTACACAAAAGAGGTCTTTCAGACAATGACCCGTGGCAGTCTAAAGTCCAAAAATTGTATATATCTGATTTCTTGTAAAAAGTGTGGTTTACAGTATGTGGGTGAAACGGGGAACACCATTTCTACTCGATTCACTCAACACAAATACAACATACTGAAGAGGAAAAAGATGGAGACACCTTTTGTGAAACACTTCCTATTACATGGATGGAAATCTGTTTTAACGACTGTCATTGAGTGTAACCCCAGGTGGAACATTTCCCAGAGGAAAAGGGCTGAAAGGATCTGGATTGCCAGACTGGATACAAGACATCCTAAAGGCTTGAATGAGAGGTAGGTGCTTCAGGATGTGAGGTAGTGATGGACAGTGCACAGATCACCTTGCTGGCTTCCAGCATAGTGATCACAATCCCCTAACCCTAACCCTAACCCTAACCCTAACCCTAACCCTAACCCTAACCTGAGCCCTCGAAATGGGAACCTGAGTGGGCTTCGGTCCCTGAGTGTCTGAAAAAACTGATCAGTTGTGACACCCGAGAGTTCGATAGCATCTCGCTTAGACCCACGGGTGAGGACAATCTGACAGTGAAGGAAAGACGAGCATTAAACAGATTAAAACGAAACCAGGACATAGTCATAAAACCTGCGGATAAGGGATCAAAAATAGTCATTATGGACAAAACCCAATACCTAACAGAGGCAAATAGACAACTTAATAATGCTAGACATTATGCACCTCTCACTGACTCTCTCCAATTGGAGACTCAGTGTAGGATTCGGGAGATTGTTGTAGGGCTATATGAAAATGGATACATTACTGCGAAACAAAAATACTACCTGTTTGGTTCAGATCCTCCACGGACCCGGAAATTCTATCTTCTTCCGAAGATTCATAAGGATCCTGCAACGTGGACTGTTCCTCACAAGATTCCCCCCGGTCGACCGATTGTTTCCGACTGTGGGAGCGAATCATATAGAGCAGCAGAATATATTGAGCATTTTTTAAATCCCTTGTCCCAGAAACATCCCAGTTATATTAAAGATACATATGACTTTGTGGATAAAATTAAGACCTTTGACTTACCTCCTGGAGCAATGCTCTTCACGTTGGACGTGGATGCTCTGTACACCAACATAGACACTGAACTGGGCTTGAAGGCAGTAAAAGAGATTTTTAACAAATATCCTGACCCTGATAGACTGGATGAAGCGGTCCTCTCTCTTCTGGAACTGGGGTTGACAAGAAACGACTTTGAGTTTGACTCCAAGTATTATCTACAGGTAAATGGGACAGCTATGGGGAAGAAGTTTGCCCCGGCCTATGCAAATATTTATATGGCAGACTGGGAACAGACTGTCTTCCCCAAATGCTCTAAAACCCCATCATTGTACATCCGTTACCTTGATGATGTTTTTGGAGTCTGGAACTACTCTGAGTCGGATTTTAAACAC
>NW_027466498.1:4850000-4862500 GCF_050575085.1 Anarhichas minor | reverse complement strand
ATACCCTCAATACCCACAGGGACTCGATTAAAATTAAATCAACGAGCAGTCTGAAGTCGGTGGATTTTCTGGACACGACAATTTTTAAAGGAAACAATTTCCAAAAAAATCAATGTTTAGATATCAAAGTGTTCTTTAAAGAAACAGACACACATGCTCTCCTCCACAAGACCAGTTTCCATCCCAAACATACGTACGCGGGACTAATCAAATCACAATTACTTAGATTTCACAGAATCTGCACAGGACAGAATGATTTCAAGGAAGCGGTCACAATTCTATTTCGAGCATTGTCCACTAGGGGGTACTCTAGGACCTTCTGTAGAAAGGGCCTCAAATCATTTCTGGAGGTTAAACCTACAGCACTTACTTCAAGCCTTCCACTCATCACCACCTACTCTCCGTCCACCAAGAAATTATCCAACCAACTCAGAATCAACTTCAATACGTGCATCAAAGGGTCTCCCACCCTAAGTAATCACAGTATCATACCAGCGTTCAGAAGGAATAAAAACTTACAGGATCACTTAGTAAAGGCTAAAATACAACCACTTTTAAAACCAAGGCCCACAGTACAAAAAGATTACTTTAGACATAGACAGTGGCTCTGTAATAACAGCACAGGGGAAATATTTAAAATCCTAACCAGAGGAGACCCTTTCACCAAAAACTGTGTTTACAATATTTCATGCACAAAGTGTAAATTACAATATGTGGGTGAAACTGGCAATATGCTTTCCACACGCTTTGCACAACACAAGTACAACATTACCAAGAGAAAGAAGACTGATACACCACTAGTTAGACACTTTCTCTTACATGGACTGGAAGCACTCACAACAACAGTCGTCGAGACTAACGCCTGCTGGACCACGGCACAGAGGAAGAAGGCCGAGATGAGATGGATCGCTAAACTCGGGACCAAGGACCCACAGGGTTTGAACGAACATTGAGGGATTCGGAGCATGGCTCTGTGATGGACAGTGCACCGGGGGCTGGACTGTATTTACAGCACTCTCCCATAACCCGAACCCAAACCTGACCAGCCAGTGCCTCCTTTGCTTTGTTTCTTTTCCCTTTGATGTTTGTATATTTCCCTCATTCCTGATCCTGCGCCTAACTCTAACCTTATCTTCTCTCAACCCGGACCTCACCTTCAACCTGACCTAAACCTAATTTGGACCTACTTTAACCTTAACCCTGACCTCACCTTTAAACCTAATTTGGACCTACTTTAACCTTAACCCTGACCTCACCTTCAACCTGACCTAAACCTAATTTGGACCTACTTTAACCTTAACCCTGACCTCACCGTCAGCCTGACCTAAACCTAATTTGGACCCACTTTAACCTTAACTCTGACCTCACCTCAACCCGGACCCAGACCTAAACACAACCACTTACTTACCTGAAGCCCAACCCAAAGGTTTTTTCCTAAACTTAACCTCCTTGTAAGAGCCCTAAACTCAACCTTACAGTTTAGGCCTCTTCACTATCAGTGTTAAATACTTACCTGTTAAATACTTACCTGTTAAATACTTACCTGCTATTATGGTCAAGGGTTTCCACCTCCTGTCTGTACAAATGTGACATATATTTGTGTATTTTACAAATGTTGAGTTCCAAAGGTATGCCAGAACATTATATTGGTTAAATGCACTGAAGCTTATTACCTGTTCCAAAGTTATGCCAGAACATTATATTGGTTAAATGCACTGAAGCTTATTACCTGTTCCAAAGTTATGCCAGAACATTATATTGGTTAAATGCACTGAAGCTTATTACCTGTTCCTAAGTTATGCCAGAACATTATATTGGTTAAATGCACTGAAGCTTATTACCTGTTCCAAAGTTATGCCAGAACATTATATTGGTTAAATGCACTGAAGCTTATTACCTTTTCCACACACACACACAAATTGCAAACATGGTTTATGTGTGCATATATATATATATTCATTTTTTACATGTTTAATGGTTGCATGTTATGTTACAAAGGAAAAAGGATGTAAATAACTGCTGACCGTAAAGTTAGGTCTAATTTTACGTCTTCACGTAAAGTGACGTTTGACCTCTGACCTGTTGTAAAGCCAACCTTGGCTTCCGGTCCCTCCTTTTTCAAGCGGGTTCGCTGAGTAAGTTGACTCGCGGCATCACGCTCTTCACAATCAATTAGTTTTATACAATTTATCAGCCTGAAGAAGATTTAATATAAATCGAAACGTTGCTGTATCATTTTTTATTTTTTCATTCATTTTATTTGCTTCACTGTTTGGCCAAAATAAATAGTCCAAAGTGCTTCTGTAACTTTTTCCTGGCCTACAAAACACACACGGGGCTAGCTTAGCATGAGCTACCACGGACGACTGAACAGAGAGGAATGGACCACGGTGACCTACAAGAGGGGCCGCCATGGGAGGTATCGCAGCCCTGAGCGAGACATCTATCCCACTGCCACGTACAGAGGTAGGGACAGATCCCAGCACTACCGCGGAGCTCCCGCTAATGATGGAGGTAGGAGAGCGGACATTAGCGCACGGAGGGGACGCGCTCCTGAACTTCGCCAGGACGCCCCCAGTTCGCCCCACCGCCGCAGGTCGCCTTCCCGTCACCGACGCAGAACCTACGCTTCCGTGACCAGGACGGGCCTGCCCGTCCACGACCGGGTCTCTCCCCGACGCAACCAGCCTCGTCAGGACCGACTAGAGCCATCGCTGCATCGGCGCGAAAGACGCTTGCCCGACACGGTGAACAGACACAGGGACAGCTACAGCGCATCGCGGAAACGCAGGGATGAGCCCTACTACAGACCGGACCCTCCACGCGGAGGTTACATGGTTCGCAGAGGGGATTCTCCGAGCCGCTTTCGTGAGGACTACGGAAGACGCAACTCGCCACTTCGCGTCAATTATGGAGAGGAGAGCCGACGACGCGCGGAGCCGCAACAGGTGCCCAGACGCAGAGACGCGCCCAGGCGCAGAGACGCGCACATACGACAGATCAACACTGAAGATAGGAGGAGGGAGAACCACCCACAAGTCAAGACTCGTAATCAACCTGAAGTGAGAGATCGAGATGAGAATAAACCAAGGTCAGATGATCCAGACTTTGCCCTCAAATGCCACATCTTACACAGAACAATCAAGGCATTTCACCACTTCTCTAATGTGAGTACTGAAAAAACTCCAGTGTCAATTGACAAAATGACGAAACAGTTAACCATTTTGATTAAACCTGCAGTACCTAACACACAGACATCACAACTGATTGAGGGCAACGCCAAAAACTGGGCACACACGACACTCGTCATTCTCCGTAACCACTATGAACAGGTTATTGAAAAAGAAATAGGTGAACTGCACATATTAGAGTCACCTGAGTGGCATGCCCCGTTCGAAATAGCGTCTAACTGGGCTAAGAGACATTTCGGCCGCAGATTGACGCCTGAAACACTGACCGAGACTGAAGAGATCATCACGGCGGAACTGACACGACTGCAGGAGCAGACTGACACACACATGCACACACCGGAGATTTCAGCCCCCCGAGTCGGCGCGAAGAGAGACCTCCCACCACAAGGTCGGGGCTCTGGCGCAGCTACAGCTTCGGGTCTGACCACAGCCTTGCTGCACGCTGCTGCCACGGACATGTCCCCCCGTGCACTTCAGACGCCAGCACACACTCCGGTCCCCACAACACTGGAGGATGGGTGGACTTCTCACAGTCGGCCTCTCTCCGCAGCGAGGTCAGAGCCATCTCTGCGCGTGGTTGAGGACACACCAGAGGAGGACCTCTTCACAGCCACTCCTCTACAGCACCTTCCACTACCTCAGAGGATCCGCAGGATGTTTCCCTTCACTTTGGGTGACGCATCACAGCCCACCCAGTCTCCATCTTCCAGCACACACACACCCACACAGGGGAATGGCTGCGTCTCACACGACACAAGCTCCATTGATGAACTCTCGCCGACTCACAGCACCATCCTCCCAGAGGAGGAGACCAGGGTGAGTGAGGCTGGTCCTCCCAGCGGGGGTCCCATCGCCCCGACACTCAGATCTACTGAAACGTTGCACACAGCAGTGCAGACCCTGCTTACCCCGGCAGCCGGCACGGGAGTACTCCTCACACCCCACACAGCGGGCCCCTTTCGCCCTTCAAGACACATGACGTCGTCCAGAAAGCTAAAAGAATGGCATCTTAACATCCACAAAAAACATGTCATCATGGGAGACTCAAATGTGTCTACTCTGCCACCACACACCATAACTGACCTTCAGATCGATTCGTTTCCAGGGGCCAACTTCAGGAACGCTGAGGGCATTCTGCAAAACACTACAACACACGTCACGGTGGAGAAGATCATCATGTCCTTCGGAATCTGCAATCGGGACCAAAAGACTAAAGAGACGTCCATCAAGCAACTGCAGAGCATGCTGAGAGTGGCTAAAACTACCTTTCCCCAGGCTCGGATCATCATCCCACAAATTAACTTTTCCAACAGCCTGACAGAGAAGGAGAAACATAACTTAACACAGCTCAACACATACATTGCACTACTGGGTGAGTACATTCCTATGTTACCCAGCACACAATTCAAAACTGAAGCAGACAATGTTCATTGGACAAATGAGACCGGAAAAATCATATTTGACCACTGGTGCGCACATTTAAATTAAGTATCCCCATAAGCCTGCCGCTACAGGAGGGGAACAAATCGGTTATCAATTTAACCAAGAATGTAAAATTGACCACTGAACAGATATCTCTGCTTTCCCGGGGACTCAATTTTATTCCCACTCAGGGCACTAATAGGGATCTGATCCCACAAACCAAGTATGATGTACAACAATATCACAGAACACTCAGATTAGCGGCCTACTACGAGCATAAGCCTCCTACTAAAAGACTTCCGTTTATTCACAAGTCAACATGGACTCCTCCAAAAACTGTAATTCCACCAGAAATTGATAATATCATCAGAGCGGACGACAGATATTTTGACACCAAATTTAAAGTTCACCAAATTCCTCCTAATCTTAGCAATTCTGAAATTCTGGCCCTCAAACAATTAAAAGACAATAAACAGATTGTCATCAAACCGGCAGATAAAGGGAGTGCCATAGTAATTTTGGATAGAGAACAATATTTGTGGGAAGGCTACAGACAACTGAAGGATGAGAAATATTATATTCAATTAGATAAACCTATCTATCTGGACACCATCCCCTTAGTTAATAAAATCATCCAATCTTTACACGACAAAAGATTTATTAACACTAAACAGAAGCACTACCTGATAGGGGACTCCACACCCAGAGCCAGAATCTTTTATATGCTCCCTAAGATCCACAAAGATCCCAGTAAATGGAGCTTACCTCATCAAATTCCACCAGGCCGTCCTATTGTCTCAGACTGCAGCAGCGAGACCTACCACACGGCGGAGTATTTGGACCACTTTTTAAATCCTCTTTCAATCACACATCCCAGCTATATTAAAGACACTTATCATTTCGTGAACATAGTAAAGAAACTGAAGATTCCTGAAGAAGCCATCCTCTTTACCTTAGATATTGAGAGCTTATACACCAACATAGACATTGAAGAGGGATTACAGGCTATAAAAAACGCCTTCCAAAAACAGCGTAACATAAAGAGGCCTGATAAAGAGCTACTGGAATTACTGAAGATTAATCTGACCAGAAATGATTTCCAATTCAACGAGGAATGGTTCTTACAAATTAAAGGAACAGCCATGGGCAAAAAATTCGCACCAGCTTATGCCAATATCTTCATGGCTGAATGGGAGACTACAGCACTGCAGGCATGTGAAAAAAAGCCGCTCCATTATTATAGATACCTCGATGATATCTGGGGGGTGTGGACCCATAACCAACTAGAATTTGAGAGCTTCCTAAATACCCTCAATACCCACAGGGACTCGATTAAAATTAAATCAACGAGCAGTCTGAAGTCGGTGGATTTTCTGGACACGACAATTTTTAAAGGAAACAATTTCCAAAAAAATCAATGTTTAGATATCAAAGTGTTCTTTAAAGAAACAGACACACATGCTCTCCTCCACAAGACCAGTTTCCATCCCAAACATACGTACGCGGGACTAATCAAATCACAATTACTTAGATTTCACAGAATCTGCACAGGACAGAATGATTTCAAGGAAGCGGTCACAATTCTATTTCGAGCATTGTCCACTAGGGGGTACTCTAGGACCTTCTGTAGAAAGGGCCTCAAATCATTTCTGGAGGTTAAACCTACAGCACTTACTTCAAGCCTTCCACTCATCACCACCTACTCTCCGTCCACCAAGAAATTATCCAACCAACTCAGAATCAACTTCAATACGTGCATCAAAGGGTCTCCCACCCTAAGTAATCACAGTATCATACCAGCGTTCAGAAGGAATAAAAACTTACAGGATCACTTAGTAAAGGCTAAAATACAACCACTTTTAAAACCAAGGCCCACAGTACAAAAAGATTACTTTAGACATAGACAGTGGCTCTGTAATAACAGCACAGGGGAAATATTTAAAATCCTAACCAGAGGAGACCCTTTCACCAAAAACTGTGTTTACAATATTTCATGCACAAAGTGTAAATTACAATATGTGGGTGAAACTGGCAATATGCTTTCCACACGCTTTGCACAACACAAGTACAACATTACCAAGAGAAAGAAGACTGATACACCACTAGTTAGACACTTTCTCTTACATGGACTGGAAGCACTCACAACAACAGTCGTCGAGACTAACGCCTGCTGGACCACGGCACAGAGGAAGAAGGCCGAGATGAGATGGATCGCTAAACTCGGGACCAAGGACCCACAGGGTTTGAACGAACATTGAGGGATTCGGAGCATGGCTCTGTGATGGACAGTGCACCGGGGGCTGGACTGTATTTACAGCACTCTCCCATAACCCGAACCCAAACCTGACCAGCCAGTGCCTCCTTTGCTTTGTTTCTTTTCCCTTTGATGTTTGTATATTTCCCTCATTCCTGATCCTGCGCCTAACTCTAACCTTATCTTCTCTCAACCCGGACCTCACCTTCAACCTGACCTAAACCTAATTTGGACCTACTTTAACCTTAACCCTGACCTCACCTTTAAACCTAATTTGGACCTACTTTAACCTTAACCCTGACCTCACCTTCAACCTGACCTAAACCTAATTTGGACCTACTTTAACCTTAACCCTGACCTCACCGTCAGCCTGACCTAAACCTAATTTGGACCCACTTTAACCTTAACTCTGACCTCACCTCAACCCGGACCCAGACCTAAACACAACCACTTACTTACCTGAAGCCCAACCCAAAGGTTTTTTCCTAAACTTAACCTCCTTGTAAGAGCCCTAAACTCAACCTTACAGTTTAGGCCTCTTCACTATCAGTGTTAAATACTTACCTGTTAAATACTTACCTGTTAAATACTTACCTGCTATTATGGTCAAGGGTTTCCACCTCCTGTCTGTACAAATGTGACATATATTTGTGTATTTTACAAATGTTGAGTTCCAAAGGTATGCCAGAACATTATATTGGTTAAATGCACTGAAGCTTATTACCTGTTCCAAAGTTATGCCAGAACATTATATTGGTTAAATGCACTGAAGCTTATTACCTGTTCCAAAGTTATGCCAGAACATTATATTGGTTAAATGCACTGAAGCTTATTACCTGTTCCTAAGTTATGCCAGAACATTATATTGGTTAAATGCACTGAAGCTTATTACCTGTTCCAAAGTTATGCCAGAACATTATATTGGTTAAATGCACTGAAGCTTATTACCTTTTCCACACACACACACAAATTGCAAACATGGTTTATGTGTGCATATATATATATATTCATTTTTTACATGTTTAATGGTTGCATGTTATGTTACAAAGGAAAAAGGATGTAAATAACTGCTGACCGTAAAGTTAGGTCTAATTTTACGTCTTCACGTAAAGTGACGTTTGACCTCTGACCTGTTGTAAAGCCAACCTTGGCTTCCGGTCCCTCCTTTTTCAAGCGGGTTCGCTGAGTAAGTTGACTCGCGGCATCACGCTCTTCACAATCAATTAGTTTTATACAATTTATCAGCCTGAAGAAGATTTAATATAAATCGAAACGTTGCTGTATCATTTTTTATTTTTTCATTCATTTTATTTGCTTCACTGTTTGGCCAAAATAAATAGTCCAAAGTGCTTCTGTAACTTTTTCCTGGCCTACAAAACACACACGGGGCTAGCTTAGCATGAGCTACCACGGACGACTGAACAGAGAGGAATGGACCACGGTGACCTACAAGAGGGGCCGCCATGGGAGGTATCGCAGCCCTGAGCGAGACATCTATCCCACTGCCACGTACAGAGGTAGGGACAGATCCCAGCACTACCGCGGAGCTCCCGCTAATGATGGAGGTAGGAGAGCGGACATTAGCGCACGGAGGGGACGCGCTCCTGAACTTCGCCAGGACGCCCCCAGTTCGCCCCACCGCCGCAGGTCGCCTTCCCGTCACCGACGCAGAACCTACGCTTCCGTGACCAGGACGGGCCTGCCCGTCCACGACCGGGTCTCTCCCCGACGCAACCAGCCTCGTCAGGACCGACTAGAGCCATCGCTGCATCGGCGCGAAAGACGCTTGCCCGACACGGTGAACAGACACAGGGACAGCTACAGCGCATCGCGGAAACGCAGGGATGAGCCCTACTACAGACCGGACCCTCCACGCGGAGGTTACATGGTTCGCAGAGGGGATTCTCCGAGCCGCTTTCGTGAGGACTACGGAAGACGCAACTCGCCACTTCGCGTCAATTATGGAGAGGAGAGCCGACGACGCGCGGAGCCGCAACAGGTGCCCAGACGCAGAGACGCGCCCAGGCGCAGAGACGCGCACATACGACAGATCAACACTGAAGATAGGAGGAGGGAGAACCACCCACAAGTCAAGACTCGTAATCAACCTGAAGTGAGAGATCGAGATGAGAATAAACCAAGGTCAGATGATCCAGACTTTGCCCTCAAATGCCACATCTTACACAGAACAATCAAGGCATTTCACCACTTCTCTAATGTGAGTACTGAAAAAACTCCAGTGTCAATTGACAAAATGACGAAACAGTTAACCATTTTGATTAAACCTGCAGTACCTAACACACAGACATCACAACTGATTGAGGGCAACGCCAAAAACTGGGCACACACGACACTCGTCATTCTCCGTAACCACTATGAACAGGTTATTGAAAAAGAAATAGGTGAACTGCACATATTAGAGTCACCTGAGTGGCATGCCCCGTTCGAAATAGCGTCTAACTGGGCTAAGAGACATTTCGGCCGCAGATTGACGCCTGAAACACTGACCGAGACTGAAGAGATCATCACGGCGGAACTGACACGACTGCAGGAGCAGACTGACACACACATGCACACACCGGAGATTTCAGCCCCCCGAGTCGGCGCGAAGAGAGACCTCCCACCACAAGGTCGGGGCTCTGGCGCAGCTACAGCTTCGGGTCTGACCACAGCCTTGCTGCACGCTGCTGCCACGGACATGTCCCCCCGTGCACTTCAGACGCCAGCACACACTCCGGTCCCCACAACACTGGAGGATGGGTGGACTTCTCACAGTCGGCCTCTCTCCGCAGCGAGGTCAGAGCCATCTCTGCGCGTGGTTGAGGACACACCAGAGGAGGACCTCTTCACAGCCACTCCTCTACAGCACCTTCCACTACCTCAGAGGATCCGCAGGATGTTTCCCTTCACTTTGGGTGACGCATCACAGCCCACCCAGTCTCCATCTTCCAGCACACACACACCCACACAGGGGAATGGCTGCGTCTCACACGACACAAGCTCCATTGATGAACTCTCGCCGACTCACAGCACCATCCTCCCAGAGGAGGAGACCAGGGTGAGTGAGGCTGGTCCTCCCAGCGGGGGTCCCATCGCCCCGACACTCAGATCTACTGAAACGTTGCACACAGCAGTGCAGACCCTGCTTACCCCGGCAGCCGGCACGGGAGTACTCCTCACACCCCACACAGCGGGCCCCTTTCGCCCTTCAAGACACATGACGTCGTCCAGAAAGCTAAAAGAATGGCATCTTAACATCCACAAAAAACATGTCATCATGGGAGACTCAAATGTGTCTACTCTGCCACCACACACCATAACTGACCTTCAGATCGATTCGTTTCCAGGGGCCAACTTCAGGAACGCTGAGGGCATTCTGCAAAACACTACAACACACGTCACGGTGGAGAAGATCATCATGTCCTTCGGAATCTGCAATCGGGACCAAAAGACTAAAGAGACGTCCATCAAGCAACTGCAGAGCATGCTGAGAGTGGCTAAAACTACCTTTCCCCAGGCTCGGATCATCATCCCACAAATTAACTTTTCCAACAGCCTGACAGAGAAGGAGAAACATAACTTAACACAGCTCAACACATACATTGCACTACTGGGTGAGTACATTCCTATGTTACCCAGCACACAATTCAAAACTGAAGCAGACAATGTTCATTGGACAAATGAGACCGGAAAAATCATATTTGACCACTGGTGCGCACATTTAAATTAAGTATCCCCATAAGCCTGCCGCTACAGGAGGGGAACAAATCGGTTATCAATTTAACCAAGAATGTAAAATTGACCACTGAACAGATATCTCTGCTTTCCCGGGGACTCAATTTTATTCCCACTCAGGGCACTAATAGGGATCTGATCCCACAAACCAAGTATGATGTACAACAATATCACAGAACACTCAGATTAGCGGCCTACTACGAGCATAAGCCTCCTACTAAAAGACTTCCGTTTATTCACAAGTCAACATGGACTCCTCCAAAAACTGTAATTCCACCAGAAATTGATAATATCATCAGAGCGGACGACAGATATTTTGACACCAAATTTAAAGTTCACCAAATTCCTCCTAATCTTAGCAATTCTGAAATTCTGGCCCTCAAACAATTAAAAGACAATAAACAGATTGTCATCAAACCGGCAGATAAAGGGAGTGCCATAGTAATTTTGGATAGAGAACAATATTTGTGGGAAGGCTACAGACAACTGAAGGATGAGAAATATTATATTCAATTAGATAAACCTATCTATCTGGACACCATCCCCTTAGTTAATAAAATCATCCAATCTTTACACGACAAAAGATTTATTAACACTAAACAGAAGCACTACCTGATAGGGGACTCCACACCCAGAGCCAGAATCTTTTATATGCTCCCTAAGATCCACAAAGATCCCAGTAAATGGAGCTTACCTCATCAAATTCCACCAGGCCGTCCTATTGTCTCAGACTGCAGCAGCGAGACCTACCACACGGCGGAGTATTTGGACCACTTTTTAAATCCTCTTTCAATCACACATCCCAGCTATATTAAAGACACTTATCATTTCGTGAACATAGTAAAGAAACTGAAGATTCCTGAAGAAGCCATCCTCTTTACCTTAGATATTGAGAGCTTATACACCAACATAGACATTGAAGAGGGATTACAGGCTATAAAAAACGCCTTCCAAAAACAGCGTAACATAAAGAGGCCTGATAAAGAGCTACTGGAATTACTGAAGATTAATCTGACCAGAAATGATTTCCAATTCAACGAGGAATGGTTCTTACAAATTAAAGGAACAGCCATGGGCAAAAAATTCGCACCAGCTTATGCCAATATCTTCATGGCTGAATGGGAGACTACAGCACTGCAGGCATGTGAAAAAAAGCCGCTCCATTATTATAGATACCTCGATGATATCTGGGGGGTGTGGACCCATAACCAACTAGAATTTGAGAGCTTCCTAAATACCCTCAATACCCACAGGGACTCGATTAAAATTAAATCAACGAGCAGTCTGAAGTCGGTGGATTTTCTGGACACGACAATTTTTAAAGGAAACAATTTCCAAAAAAATCAATGTTTAGATATCAAAGTGTTCTTTAAAGAAACAGACACACATGCTCTCCTCCACAAGACCAGTTTCCATCCCAAACATACGTACGCGGGACTAATCAAATCACAATTACTTAGATTTCACAGAATCTGCACAGGACAGAATGATTTCAAGGAAGCGGTCACAATTCTATTTCGAGCATTGTCCACTAGGGGGTACTCTAGGACCTTCTGTAGAAAGGGCCTCAAATCATTTCTGGAGGTTAAACCTACAGCACTTACTTCAAGCCTTCCACTCATCACCACCTACTCTCCGTCCACCAAGAAATTATCCAACCAACTCAGAATCAACTTCAATACGTGCATCAAAGGGTCTCCCACCCTAAGTAATCACAGTATCATACCAGCGTTCAGAAGGAATAAAAACTTACAGGATCACTTAGTAAAGGCTAAAATACAACCACTTTTAAAACCAAGGCCCACAGTACAAAAAGATTACTTTAGACATAGACAGTGGCTCTGTAATAACAGCACAGGGGAAATATTTAAAATCCTAACCAGAGGAGACCCTTTCAC
>NW_027466498.1:4777500-4785000 GCF_050575085.1 Anarhichas minor | reverse complement strand
CTTGCTATTACCTAACCCTAACCCTAACCCTAACCCTAACCCTAACCCTAACCCTAACCGCTCCATTATTATAGATACCTCGATGATATCTGGGGGGTGTGGACCCATAACCAACTAGAATTTGAGAGCTTCCTAAATACCCTCAATACCCACAGGGACTCGATTAAAATTAAATCAACGAGCAGTCTGAAGTCGGTGGATTTTCTGGACACGACAATTTTTAAAGGAAACAATTTCCAAAAAAATCAATGTTTAGATATCAAAGTGTTCTTTAAAGAAACAGACACACATGCTCTCCTCCACAAGACCAGTTTCCATCCCAAACATACGTACGCGGGACTAATCAAATCACAATTACTTAGATTTCACAGAATCTGCACAGGACAGAATGATTTCAAGGAAGCGGTCACAATTCTATTTCGAGCATTGTCCACTAGGGGGTACTCTAGGACCTTCTGTAGAAAGGGCCTCAAATCATTTCTGGAGGTTAAACCTACAGCACTTACTTCAAGCCTTCCACTCATCACCACCTACTCTCCGTCCACCAAGAAATTATCCAACCAACTCAGAATCAACTTCAATACGTGCATCAAAGGGTCTCCCACCCTAAGTAATCACAGTATCATACCAGCGTTCAGAAGGAATAAAAACTTACAGGATCACTTAGTAAAGGCTAAAATACAACCACTTTTAAAACCAAGGCCCACAGTACAAAAAGATTACTTTAGACATAGACAGTGGCTCTGTAATAACAGCACAGGGGAAATATTTAAAATCCTAACCAGAGGAGACCCTTTCACCAAAAACTGTGTTTACAATATTTCATGCACAAAGTGTAAATTACAATATGTGGGTGAAACTGGCAATATGCTTTCCACACGCTTTGCACAACACAAGTACAACATTACCAAGAGAAAGAAGACTGATACACCACTAGTTAGACACTTTCTCTTACATGGACTGGAAGCACTCACAACAACAGTCGTCGAGACTAACGCCTGCTGGACCACGGCACAGAGGAAGAAGGCCGAGATGAGATGGATCGCTAAACTCGGGACCAAGGACCCACAGGGTTTGAACGAACATTGAGGGATTCGGAGCATGGCTCTGTGATGGACAGTGCACCGGGGGCTGGACTGTATTTACAGCACTCTCCCATAACCCGAACCCAAACCTGACCAGCCAGTGCCTCCTTTGCTTTGTTTCTTTTCCCTTTGATGTTTGTATATTTCCCTCATTCCTGATCCTGCGCCTAACTCTAACCTTATCTTCTCTCAACCCGGACCTCACCTTCAACCTGACCTAAACCTAATTTGGACCTACTTTAACCTTAACCCTGACCTCACCTTTAAACCTAATTTGGACCTACTTTAACCTTAACCCTGACCTCACCTTCAACCTGACCTAAACCTAATTTGGACCTACTTTAACCTTAACCCTGACCTCACCGTCAGCCTGACCTAAACCTAATTTGGACCCACTTTAACCTTAACTCTGACCTCACCTCAACCCGGACCCAGACCTAAACACAACCACTTACTTACCTGAAGCCCAACCCAAAGGTTTTTTCCTAAACTTAACCTCCTTGTAAGAGCCCTAAACTCAACCTTACAGTTTAGGCCTCTTCACTATCAGTGTTAAATACTTACCTGTTAAATACTTACCTGTTAAATACTTACCTGCTATTATGGTCAAGGGTTTCCACCTCCTGTCTGTACAAATGTGACATATATTTGTGTATTTTACAAATGTTGAGTTCCAAAGGTATGCCAGAACATTATATTGGTTAAATGCACTGAAGCTTATTACCTGTTCCAAAGTTATGCCAGAACATTATATTGGTTAAATGCACTGAAGCTTATTACCTGTTCCAAAGTTATGCCAGAACATTATATTGGTTAAATGCACTGAAGCTTATTACCTGTTCCTAAGTTATGCCAGAACATTATATTGGTTAAATGCACTGAAGCTTATTACCTGTTCCAAAGTTATGCCAGAACATTATATTGGTTAAATGCACTGAAGCTTATTACCTTTTCCACACACACACACAAATTGCAAACATGGTTTATGTGTGCATATATATATATATTCATTTTTTACATGTTTAATGGTTGCATGTTATGTTACAAAGGAAAAAGGATGTAAATAACTGCTGACCGTAAAGTTAGGTCTAATTTTACGTCTTCACGTAAAGTGACGTTTGACCTCTGACCTGTTGTAAAGCCAACCTTGGCTTCCGGTCCCTCCTTTTTCAAGCGGGTTCGCTGAGTAAGTTGACTCGCGGCATCACGCTCTTCACAATCAATTAGTTTTATACAATTTATCAGCCTGAAGAAGATTTAATATAAATCGAAACGTTGCTGTATCATTTTTTATTTTTTCATTCATTTTATTTGCTTCACTGTTTGGCCAAAATAAATAGTCCAAAGTGCTTCTGTAACTTTTTCCTGGCCTACAAAACACACACGGGGCTAGCTTAGCATGAGCTACCACGGACGACTGAACAGAGAGGAATGGACCACGGTGACCTACAAGAGGGGCCGCCATGGGAGGTATCGCAGCCCTGAGCGAGACATCTATCCCACTGCCACGTACAGAGGTAGGGACAGATCCCAGCACTACCGCGGAGCTCCCGCTAATGATGGAGGTAGGAGAGCGGACATTAGCGCACGGAGGGGACGCGCTCCTGAACTTCGCCAGGACGCCCCCAGTTCGCCCCACCGCCGCAGGTCGCCTTCCCGTCACCGACGCAGAACCTACGCTTCCGTGACCAGGACGGGCCTGCCCGTCCACGACCGGGTCTCTCCCCGACGCAACCAGCCTCGTCAGGACCGACTAGAGCCATCGCTGCATCGGCGCGAAAGACGCTTGCCCGACACGGTGAACAGACACAGGGACAGCTACAGCGCATCGCGGAAACGCAGGGATGAGCCCTACTACAGACCGGACCCTCCACGCGGAGGTTACATGGTTCGCAGAGGGGATTCTCCGAGCCGCTTTCGTGAGGACTACGGAAGACGCAACTCGCCACTTCGCGTCAATTATGGAGAGGAGAGCCGACGACGCGCGGAGCCGCAACAGGTGCCCAGACGCAGAGACGCGCCCAGGCGCAGAGACGCGCACATACGACAGATCAACACTGAAGATAGGAGGAGGGAGAACCACCCACAAGTCAAGACTCGTAATCAACCTGAAGTGAGAGATCGAGATGAGAATAAACCAAGGTCAGATGATCCAGACTTTGCCCTCAAATGCCACATCTTACACAGAACAATCAAGGCATTTCACCACTTCTCTAATGTGAGTACTGAAAAAACTCCAGTGTCAATTGACAAAATGACGAAACAGTTAACCATTTTGATTAAACCTGCAGTACCTAACACACAGACATCACAACTGATTGAGGGCAACGCCAAAAACTGGGCACACACGACACTCGTCATTCTCCGTAACCACTATGAACAGGTTATTGAAAAAGAAATAGGTGAACTGCACATATTAGAGTCACCTGAGTGGCATGCCCCGTTCGAAATAGCGTCTAACTGGGCTAAGAGACATTTCGGCCGCAGATTGACGCCTGAAACACTGACCGAGACTGAAGAGATCATCACGGCGGAACTGACACGACTGCAGGAGCAGACTGACACACACATGCACACACCGGAGATTTCAGCCCCCCGAGTCGGCGCGAAGAGAGACCTCCCACCACAAGGTCGGGGCTCTGGCGCAGCTACAGCTTCGGGTCTGACCACAGCCTTGCTGCACGCTGCTGCCACGGACATGTCCCCCCGTGCACTTCAGACGCCAGCACACACTCCGGTCCCCACAACACTGGAGGATGGGTGGACTTCTCACAGTCGGCCTCTCTCCGCAGCGAGGTCAGAGCCATCTCTGCGCGTGGTTGAGGACACACCAGAGGAGGACCTCTTCACAGCCACTCCTCTACAGCACCTTCCACTACCTCAGAGGATCCGCAGGATGTTTCCCTTCACTTTGGGTGACGCATCACAGCCCACCCAGTCTCCATCTTCCAGCACACACACACCCACACAGGGGAATGGCTGCGTCTCACACGACACAAGCTCCATTGATGAACTCTCGCCGACTCACAGCACCATCCTCCCAGAGGAGGAGACCAGGGTGAGTGAGGCTGGTCCTCCCAGCGGGGGTCCCATCGCCCCGACACTCAGATCTACTGAAACGTTGCACACAGCAGTGCAGACCCTGCTTACCCCGGCAGCCGGCACGGGAGTACTCCTCACACCCCACACAGCGGGCCCCTTTCGCCCTTCAAGACACATGACGTCGTCCAGAAAGCTAAAAGAATGGCATCTTAACATCCACAAAAAACATGTCATCATGGGAGACTCAAATGTGTCTACTCTGCCACCACACACCATAACTGACCTTCAGATCGATTCGTTTCCAGGGGCCAACTTCAGGAACGCTGAGGGCATTCTGCAAAACACTACAACACACGTCACGGTGGAGAAGATCATCATGTCCTTCGGAATCTGCAATCGGGACCAAAAGACTAAAGAGACGTCCATCAAGCAACTGCAGAGCATGCTGAGAGTGGCTAAAACTACCTTTCCCCAGGCTCGGATCATCATCCCACAAATTAACTTTTCCAACAGCCTGACAGAGAAGGAGAAACATAACTTAACACAGCTCAACACATACATTGCACTACTGGGTGAGTACATTCCTATGTTACCCAGCACACAATTCAAAACTGAAGCAGACAATGTTCATTGGACAAATGAGACCGGAAAAATCATATTTGACCACTGGTGCGCACATTTAAATTAAGTATCCCCATAAGCCTGCCGCTACAGGA
The DNA here is from genome assembly GCF_050575085.1 of Anarhichas minor. Classification (NCBI taxonomy): domain Eukaryota; kingdom Metazoa; phylum Chordata; class Actinopteri; order Perciformes; family Anarhichadidae; genus Anarhichas; species Anarhichas minor. Next base: position 4,780,157 of record NW_027466498.1, on the reverse strand, counting down.
GGGGAACAAATCGGTTATCAATTTAACCAAGAATGTAAAATTGACCACTGAACAGATATCTCTGCTTTCCCGGGGACTCAATTTTATTCCCACTCAGGGCACTAATAGGGATCTGATCCCACAAACCAAGTATGATGTACAACAATATCACAGAACACTCAGATTAGCGGCCTACTACGAGCATAAGCCTCCTACTAAAAGACTTCCGTTTATTCACAAGTCAACATGGACTCCTCCAAAAACTGTAATTCCACCAGAAATTGATAATATCATCAGAGCGGACGACAGATATTTTGACACCAAATTTAAAGTTCACCAAATTCCTCCTAATCTTAGCAATTCTGAAATTCTGGCCCTCAAACAATTAAAAGACAATAAACAGATTGTCATCAAACCGGCAGATAAAGGGAGTGCCATAGTAATTTTGGATAGAGAACAATATTTGTGGGAAGGCTACAGACAACTGAAGGATGAGAAATATTATATTCAATTAGATAAACCTATCTATCTGGACACCATCCCCTTAGTTAATAAAATCATCCAATCTTTACACGACAAAAGATTTATTAACACTAAACAGAAGCACTACCTGATAGGGGACTCCACACCCAGAGCCAGAATCTTTTATATGCTCCCTAAGATCCACAAAGATCCCAGTAAATGGAGCTTACCTCATCAAATTCCACCAGGCCGTCCTATTGTCTCAGACTGCAGCAGCGAGACCTACCACACGGCGGAGTATTTGGACCACTTTTTAAATCCTCTTTCAATCACACATCCCAGCTATATTAAAGACACTTATCATTTCGTGAACATAGTAAAGAAACTGAAGATTCCTGAAGAAGCCATCCTCTTTACCTTAGATATTGAGAGCTTATACACCAACATAGACATTGAAGAGGGATTACAGGCTATAAAAAACGCCTTCCAAAAACAGCGTAACATAAAGAGGCCTGATAAAGAGCTACTGGAATTACTGAAGATTAATCTGACCAGAAATGATTTCCAATTCAACGAGGAATGGTTCTTACAAATTAAAGGAACAGCCATGGGCAAAAAATTCGCACCAGCTTATGCCAATATCTTCATGGCTGAATGGGAGACTACAGCACTGCAGGCATGTGAAAAAAAGCCGCTCCATTATTATAGATACCTCGATGATATCTGGGGGGTGTGGACCCATAACCAACTAGAATTTGAGAGCTTCCTAAATACCCTCAATACCCACAGGGACTCGATTAAAATTAAATCAACGAGCAGTCTGAAGTCGGTGGATTTTCTGGACACGACAATTTTTAAAGGAAACAATTTCCAAAAAAATCAATGTTTAGATATCAAAGTGTTCTTTAAAGAAACAGACACACATGCTCTCCTCCACAAGACCAGTTTCCATCCCAAACATACGTACGCGGGACTAATCAAATCACAATTACTTAGATTTCACAGAATCTGCACAGGACAGAATGATTTCAAGGAAGCGGTCACAATTCTATTTCGAGCATTGTCCACTAGGGGGTACTCTAGGACCTTCTGTAGAAAGGGCCTCAAATCATTTCTGGAGGTTAAACCTACAGCACTTACTTCAAGCCTTCCACTCATCACCACCTACTCTCCGTCCACCAAGAAATTATCCAACCAACTCAGAATCAACTTCAATACGTGCATCAAAGGGTCTCCCACCCTAAGTAATCACAGTATCATACCAGCGTTCAGAAGGAATAAAAACTTACAGGATCACTTAGTAAAGGCTAAAATACAACCACTTTTAAAACCAAGGCCCACAGTACAAAAAGATTACTTTAGACATAGACAGTGGCTCTGTAATAACAGCACAGGGGAAATATTTAAAATCCTAACCAGAGGAGACCCTTTCACCAAAAACTGTGTTTACAATATTTCATGCACAAAGTGTAAATTACAATATGTGGGTGAAACTGGCAATATGCTTTCCACACGCTTTGCACAACACAAGTACAACATTACCAAGAGAAAGAAGACTGATACACCACTAGTTAGACACTTTCTCTTACATGGACTGGAAGCACTCACAACAACAGTCGTCGAGACTAACGCCTGCTGGACCACGGCACAGAGGAAGAAGGCCGAGATGAGATGGATCGCTAAACTCGGGACCAAGGACCCACAGGGTTTGAACGAACATTGAGGGATTCGGAGCATGGCTCTGTGATGGACAGTGCACCGGGGGCTGGACTGTATTTACAGCACTCTCCCATAACCCGAACCCAAACCTAACCCCTAACCCCTAACCCCTAACCCTAACCCTAACCCTAACCCTAACCCTAACCCTAACCCAACCCTAACCCTAACCCTAACCCTAACCCTAACCCTAACCCTAACCAAAATAATCCAATGGGGCTCTATGGCAGCCATACCACAGGAAGCAGCTACAGATGCCAGACTTAATACAAAGGTGCTCTGGTGTGCTAGGAATGCACACACCAAGTTTCAGGAGGCTAGCACCAAGTAGCCAACAGCTATATACGATCATCACGCCAAAAGTCTGGTATCCTTGCTATTACCTAACCCTAACCCTAACCCTAAACCTAACCCTAACCCTAACCCTAACCCTAAAGCAATGGGAGTCTATGACAGCTATACTAAAGGAACAAGCTAGAGCCACAGAAACTTGACACACA
>NW_027466498.1:4732500-4757500 GCF_050575085.1 Anarhichas minor | reverse complement strand
AAAGATTCAAACATTCTAAAAACGATTCAAACATTCTAAAAAGATTCAAACATTCTAAAAACGATTCAAACATTCTAAAAAGATTCAAACATTCTAAAAAAGATTCAAACATTCTAAAAACGATTCAAACATTCTAAAAAGATTCAAACATTCTAAAAACGATTCAAACATTCTAAAAGGATTCAAACATTCTAAAATGATTCAAACATTCTAAAAAATTCTAAAAAAGAATATATTAGAATATTAGAATGTTTGAATCTTTTTAGAATGTTTGAATCCTTTTAGAATGTTTGAATCGTTTTTAGACTTTTTTAGAATGTTTGAATCTTTTTAGAATGTTTGAATCGTTTTTAGAATGTTTGAATCTTTTTAGAATGTTTGAATCGTTTTTAGAATGTTTGAATCCTTTTAGAATGTTTGAATCATTTTTAGAATGTTTGAATCGTGAAGAGAGCGTGAACAGGAGCAGCGAGGGTGAAGAGAGATTCAAACATTCTAAAAACGATTCAAACATTCTAAAAAGATTCAAACATTCTAAAAAAGATTCAAACATTCTAAAAAATTCTAAAAAAGATTCAAACATTCTAAAAGGATTCAAACATTCTAAAAACGATTCAAACATTCTAAAAAGAAGAATGTTTGAATCGTTTTTAGAATGTTTGAATCGTTTTTAGAATGTTTGAATCGTTTTTAGAATGTTTGAATCTTTTTAGAATGTTTGAATCGTTTTTAGAATGTTTGAATCTCTCTTCACCCTCGCTGCTCCTGTTCACGCTCTCTTCACGATTCAAACATTCTAAAAATGATTCAAACATTCTAAAAGGATTCAAACATTCTAAAAACGATTCAAACATTCTAAAAAGATTCAAACATTCTAAAAAAGTCTAAAAACGATTCAAACATTCTAAAAAAGATTCAAACATTCTAAAAGGATTCAAACATTCTAAAAAGATTCAAACATTCTAATATTCTAATATATTCTTTTTTAGAATTTTTTAGAATGTTTGAATCATTTTAGAATGTTTGAATCTTTTTTAGAATGTTTGAATCGTTTTTAGAATGTTTGAATCGTTTTTAGAATGTTTGAATCTTTTTAGAATGTTTGAATCGTTTTTAGAATGTTTGAATCGTTTTTAGAATTTTTTAGAATGTTTGAATCGTTTTTAGAATGTTTGAATCGTTTTTAGAATGTTTGAATCATTTTAGAATGTTTGAATCGTTTTTAGAATGTTTGAATCGTTTTTAGAATTTTTTAGAATGTTTGAATCGTTTTTAGAATGTTTGAATCGTTTGTAGAATGTTTGAATCATTTTAGAATGTTTGAATCTTTTTTAGAATGTTTGAATCGTTTTTAGAATGTTTGAATCTCTCTTCACCCTCACTGCTCCTGTTCACGCTCTCTTCACGATTCAAACATTCTAAAAACGATTCAAACATTCTAAAAAAGATTCAAACATTCTAAAAAGATTCAAACATTCTAAAAAGATTCAAACATTCTAAAAAAGATTCAAACATTCTAAAAAGATTCAAACATTCTAAAAACGATTCAAACATTCTAAAAAGATTCAACCATTCTAATATTCTAATATATTCTTTTTTAGAATTTTTTAGAATGTTTGAATCATTTTACAATGTTTGAATCATTTTAGAATGTTTGAATCTCTCTTCACCCTCGCTGCTCCTGTTCACGCTCTCTTCACGATTCAAACATTCTAAAAAGATTCAAACATTCTAAAAACGATTCAAACATTCTAAAAAGATTCAAACATTCTAAAAAAGATTCAAACATTCTAAAAAGATTCAAACATTCTAAAAACGATTCAAACATTCTAAAAAGATTCAAACATTCTAAAAACGATTCAAACATTCTAAAAAGATTCAAACATTCTAAAAAAGATTCAAACATTCTAAAAAGAAGAATGTTTGAATCGTTTTTAGAATGTTTGAATCGTTTTTAGAATGTTTGAATCTTTTTAGAATGTTTGAATCTTTTTAGAAAAGATTCAAACATTCTAAAAAAGTCTAAAAAAGATTCAAACATTCTAAAAGGATTCAAACATTCTAAAAAAGATTCAAACATTCTAAAAAAGATTCAAACATTCTAAAAAGATTCAAACATTCTAAAAAATTCTAAAAAGATTCAAACATTCTAAAAAAGATTCAAACATTCTAACAAGATTCAAACATTCTAAAAAGATTCAAACATTCTAAAAAATTCTAAAAGGATTCAAACATTCTAAAAACGATTCAAACATTCTAAAAAGATTCAAACATTCTAATATTCTAATATATTCTTTTTTAGAATTTTTTAGAATGTTTGAATCATTTTAGAATGTTTGAATCGTTTTTAGAATGTTTGAATCTTTTTAGAATGTTTGAATCGTTTTTAGAATGTTTGAATCGTTTTTAGAATTTTTTAGAATGTTTGAATCTTTTTAGAATGTTTGAATCGTTTTTAGAATGTTTGAATCATTTTAGAATGTTTGAATCTTTTTTAGAATGTTTGAATCGTTTTTAGAATGTTTGAATCTTTTTAGAATGTTTGAATCTTTTTAGAAAAGATTCAAACATTCTAAAAAAGTCTAAAAAAGATTCAAACATTCTAAAAAGATTCAAACATTCTAAAAACGATTCAAACATTCTAAAAAAGATTCAAACATTCTAAAAAGATTCAAACATTCTAAAAAGATTCAAACATTCTAAAAAATTCTAAAAAGATTCAAACATTCTAAAAAATATTCAAACATTCTAAAAAGATTCAAACATTCTAATATTCTAATATATTCTTTTTTTGAATTTTTTTGAATGTTTGAATCATTTTAGAATGGTTGAATCTCTCTTCACCCTCGCTGCTCCTGTTCACGCTCTCTTCACGATTCAAACATTCTAAAAACGATTCAAACATTCTAAAAAAGATTCAAACATTCTAAAAACGATTCAAACATTCTAAAAAGATTCAAACATTCTAAAAAAGATTCAAACATTCTAAAAAGATTCAAACATTCTAAAAAAGTCTAAAAAAGATTCAAACATTCTAAAAGGATTCAAACATTCTAAAAAAGATTCAAACATTCTAAAAAAGATTCAAACATTCTAACAAGATTCAAACATTCTAAAAAGATTCAAACATTCTAAAAAATTCTAAAAAGATTCAAACATTCTAAAAAAGATTCAAACATTCTAAAAAGATTCAAACATTCTAAAAACGATTCAAACATTCTAAAAAAGATTCAAACATTCTAAAAAAGTCTAAAAAAGATTCAAACATTCTAAAAGGATTCAAACATTCTAAAAACGATTCAAACATTCTAAAAAAGATTCAAACATTCTAAAAGGATTCAAACATTCTAAAAACGATTCAAACATTCTAAAAAGATTCAAACATTCTAAAAAAGATTCAAACATTCTAAAAAGATTCAAACATTCTAAAAAAGATTCAAACATTCTAAAAAATTCTAAAAAGATTCAAACATTCTAAAAAAGATTCAAACATTCTAAAAAGATTCAAACATTCTAATATTCTAATATATTCTTTTTTTGAATTTTTTAGAATGTTTGAATCATTTTAGAATGTTTGAATCTCTCTTCACCCTCGCTGCTCCTGTTCACGCTCTCTTCACGATTCAAACATTCTAAAAACGATTCAAACATTCTAAAAAAGATTCAAACATTCTAAAAACGATTCAAACATTCTAAAAAGATTCAAACATTCTAAAAAAGATTCAAACATTCTAAAAAGATTCAAACATTCTAAAAAATTCTAAAAAGATTCAAACATTCTAAAAAAGATTCAAACATTCTAAAAAAGATTCAAACATTCTAAAAAGATTCAAACATTCTAAAAAATTCTAAAAAGATTCAAACATTCTAAAAAGATTCAAACATTCTAAAAAAGATTCAAACATTCTAAAAAATTCTAAAAAGATTCAAACATTCTAAAAAAGATTCAAACATTCTAAAAAGATTCAAACATTCTAAAAACGATTCAAACATTCTAAAAAAGATTCAAACATTCTAAAAAAGTCTAAAAAAGATTCAAACATTCTAAAAGGATTCAAACATTCTAAAAACGATTCAAACATTCTAAAAAAGATTCAAACATTCTAAAAGGATTCAAACATTCTAAAAACGATTCAAACATTCTAAAAAGATTCAAACATTCTAAAAAAGATTCAAACATTCTAAAAAGATTCAAACATTCTACAAACGATTCAAACATTCTAAAAAAGATTCAAACATTCTAAAAAAGATTCAAACATTCTAAAAAGATTCAAACATTCTAAAAAATTCTAAAAAGATTCAAACATTCTAAAAAAGATTCAAACATTCTAAAAAGATTCAAACATTCTAAAAAGATTCAAACATTCTAATATTCTAATATATTCTTTTTTTGAATTTTTTAGAATGTTTGAATCTCTCTTCACCCTCGCTGCTCCTGTTCACGCTCTCTTCACGATTCAAACATTCTAAAAACGATTCAAACATTCTAAAAAAGATTCAAACATTCTAAAAACGATTCAAACATTCTAAAAAGATTCAAACATTCTAAAAAAGATTCAAACATTCTAAAAAGATTCAAACATTCTAAAAAAGATTCAAACATTCTAAAAAGATTCAAACATTCTAAAAAATTCTAAAAAGATTCAAACATTCTAAAAACGATTCAAACATTCTAAAAAAGATTCAAACATTCTAAAAAGATTCAAACATTCTAAAAACGATTCAAACATTCTAAAAAATTCTAAAAAAGATTCAAACATTCTAAAAGGATTCAAACATTCTAAAAACGATTCAAACATTCTAAAAAGATTCAAACATTCTAAAAAAGATTCAAACATTCTAAAAAGATTCAAACATTCTAAAAACGATTCAAACATTCTAAAAAGATTCAAACATTCTAAAAAAGTCTAAAAAAGATTCAAACATTCTAAAAGGATTCAAACATTCTACAAACGATTCAAACATTCTAAAAAAGATTCAAACATTCTAAAAAAGATTCAAACATTCTAAAAAGATTCAAACATTCTAAAAAGATTCAAACATTCTAAAAAAGATTCAAACATTCTAAAAAAGATTCAAACATTCTAAAAAGATTCAAACATTCTAAAAAGATTCAAACATTCTAAAAAATTCTAAAAAGATTCAAACATTCTAAAGAAGATTCAAACATTCTAAAAAGATTCAAACATTCTAAAAAGATTCAAACATTCTAAAAAAGATTCAAACATTCTAAAAAGATTCAAACATTCTAAAAAGATTCAAACATTCTAAAAAATTCTAAAAAGATTCAAACATTCTAAAAAAGATTCAAACATTCTAAAAAGATTCAAACATTCTAATATTCTAATATATTCTTTTTTTGAATTTTTTAGAATGTTTGAATCATTTTAGAATGTTTGAATCTCTCTTCACCCTCGCTGCTCCTGTTCACGCTCTTCACGATTCAAACATTCTAAAAACGATTCAAACATTCTAAAAAAGATTCAAACATTCTAAAAACGATTCAAACATTCTAAAAAGATTCAAACATTCTAAAAAATTCTAAAAAGATTTAAACATTCTAAAAAAGATTCAAACATTCTAAAAAAGATTCAAACATTCTAAAAAAGATTCAAACATTCTAAAAACGATTCAAACATTCTAAAAAGATTCAAACATTCTAAAAAAGATTCAAACATTCTAAAAAGATTCAAACATTCTAAAAAATTCTAAAAAGATTCAAACATTCTAAAAAAGATTCAAACATTCTAAAAAAGATTCAAACATTCTAAAAAGATTCAAACATTCTAAAAAATTCTAAAAAGATTCAAACATTCTAAAAACGATTCAAACATTCTAAAAAAGATTCAAACATTCTAAAAACGATTCAAACATTCTAAAAACGATTCAAACATTCTAAAAAATTCTAAAAAGATTCAAACATTCTAAAAAGATTCAAACATTCTAAAAAGATTCAAACATTCTAAAAAATTCTAAAAAGATTCAAACATTCTAAAAAGATTCAAACATTCTAAAAAGATTCAAACATTCTAAAAAATTCTAAAAAGATTCAAACATTCTAAAAAATATTCAAACATTCTAAAAAGATTCAAACATTCTAATATTCTAATATATTCTTTTTTTGAATTTTTTTGAATGTTTGAATCATTTTAGAATGGTTGAATCTCTCTTCACCCTCGCTGCTCCTGTTCACGCTCTCTTCACGATTCAAACATTCTAAAAACGATTCAAACATTCTAAAAAAGATTCAAACATTCTAAAAACGATTCAAACATTCTAAAAAGATTCAAACATTCTAAAAAAGATTCAAACATTCTAAAAAATTCTAAAAAGATTCAAACATTCTAAAAAAGATTCAAACATTCTAAAAAGATTCAAACATTCTAAAAACGATTCAAACATTCTAAAAAAGATTCAAACATTCTAAAAAAGTCTAAAAAAGATTCAAACATTCTAAAAGGATTCAAACATTCTAAAAACGATTCAAACATTCTAAAAAAGATTCAAACATTCTAAAAGGATTCAAACATTCTAAAAACGATTCAAACATTCTAAAAAGATTCAAACATTCTAAAAAAGATTCAAACATTCTAAAAAGATTCAAACATTCTACAAACGATTCAAACATTCTAAAAAAGATTCAAACATTCTAAAAAAGATTCAAACATTCTAAAAAGATTCAAACATTCTAAAAAATTCTAAAAAGATTCAAACATTCTAAAAAAGATTCAAACATTCTAAAAAGATTCAAACATTCTAAAAAGATTCAAACATTCTAATATTCTAATATATTCTTTTTTTGAATTTTTTAGAATGTTTGAATCTCTCTTCACCCTCGCTGCTCCTGTTCACGCTCTCTTCACGATTCAAACATTCTAAAAACGATTCAAACATTCTAAAAAAGATTCAAACATTCTAAAAACGATTCAAACATTCTAAAAAGATTCAAACATTCTAAAAAAGATTCAAACATTCTAAAAAGATTCAAACATTCTAAAAAAGATTCAAACATTCTAAAAAGATTCAAACATTCTAAAAAATTCTAAAAAGATTCAAACATTCTAAAAACGATTCAAACATTCTAAAAAAGATTCAAACATTCTAAAAAGATTCAAACATTCTAAAAACGATTCAAACATTCTAAAAAATTCTAAAAAAGATTCAAACATTCTAAAAGGATTCAAACATTCTAAAAACGATTCAAACATTCTAAAAAGATTCAAACATTCTAAAAAAGATTCAAACATTCTAAAAAGATTCAAACATTCTAAAAACGATTCAAACATTCTAAAAAGATTCAAACATTCTAAAAAAGTCTAAAAAAGATTCAAACATTCTAAAAGGATTCAAACATTCTAAAAACGATTCAAACATTCTAAAAAAGATTCAAACATTCTAAAAAAGATTCAAACATTCTAAAAAGATTCAAACATTCTAAAAAGATTCAAACATTCTAAAAAGATTCAAACATTCTAAAAAATTCTAAAAAGATTCAAACATTCTAAAGAAGATTCAAACATTCTAAAAAGATTCAAACATTCTAAAAAGATTCAAACATTCTAAAAAAGATTCAAACATTCTAAAAAGATTCAAACATTCTAAAAAGATTCAAACATTCTAAAAAATTCTAAAAAGATTCAAACATTCTAAAAAAGATTCAAACATTCTAAAAAGATTCAAACATTCTAATATTCTAATATATTCTTTTTTTGAATTTTTTAGAATGTTTGAATCATTTTAGAATGTTTGAATCTCTCTTCACCCTCGCTGCTCCTGTTCACGCTCTTCACGATTCAAACATTCTAAAAACGATTCAAACATTCTAAAAAAGATTCAAACATTCTAAAAACGATTCAAACATTCTAAAAAGATTCAAACATTCTAAAAAATTCTAAAAAGATTTAAACATTCTAAAAAAGATTCAAACATTCTAAAAAAGATTCAAACATTCTAAAAAAGATTCAAACATTCTAAAAAGATTCAAACATTCTAAAAAGATTCAAACATTCTAAAAAATTCTAAAAAGATTCAAACATTCTAAAAAAGATTCAAACATTCTAAAAAGATTCAAACATTCTAAAAAGATTCAAACATTCTAAAAAAGTCTAAAAAAGATTCAAACATTCTAAAAAAGATTCAAACATTCTAAAAAGATTCAAACATTCTAAAAAATTCTAAAAAGATTCAAACATTCTAAAAAAGATTCAAACATTCTAAAAAGATTCAAACATTCTAAAAAGATTCAAACATTCTAAAAGGATTCAAACATTCTAAAAACGATTCAAACATTCTAAAAAAGATTCAAACATTCTAAAAAAGATTCAAACATTCTAAAAAGATTCAAACATTCTAAAAAATTCTAAAAAGATTCAAACATTCTAAAAACGATTCAAACATTCTAAAAAAGATTCAAACATTCTAAAAAGATTCAAACATTCTAAAAACGATTCAAACATTCTAAAAAATTCTAAAAAAGATTCAAACATTCTAAAAGGATTCAAACATTCTAAAAACGATTCAAACATTCTAAAAAATTCTAAAAAAGATTCAAACATTCTAAAAACGATTCAAACATTCTAAAAAAGATTCAAACATTCTAAAAAAGATTCAAACATTCTAAAAAAGATTCAAACATTCTAAAAAGATTCAAACATTCTAAAAAGATTCAAACATTCTAAAAAAGATTCAAACATTCTAAAAAGATTCAAACATTCTAAAAAGATTCAAACATTCTAAAAAATTCTAAAAAGATTCAAACATTCTAAAAAGATTCAAACATTCTAATATTCTAATATATTCTTTTTTTGAATTTTTTAGAATGTTTGAATCATTTTAGAATGTTTGAATCTCTCTTCACCCTCGCTGCTCCTGTTCACGCTCTCTTCACGATTCAAACATTCTAAAAACGATTCAAACATTCTAAAAAAGATTCAAACATTCTAAAAACGATTCAAACATTCTAAAAAGATTCAAACATTCTAAAAAATTCTAAAAAGATTTAAACATTCTAAAAAAGATTCAAACATTCTAAAAAGATTCAAACATTCTAAAAAGATTCAAACATTCTAAAAAATTCTAAAAAGATTCAAACATTCTAAAAAAGATTCAAACATTCTAAAAAGATTCAAACATTCTAAAAAGATTCAAACATTCTAAAAAAGTCTAAAAAAGATTCAAACATTCTAAAAGGATTCAAACATTCTAAAAACGATTCAAACATTCTAAAAAAGATTCAAACATTCTAAAAAAGATTCAAACATTCTAAAAAGATTCAAACATTCTAAAAAATTCTAAAAAGATTCAAACATTCTAAAAAAGATTCAAACATTCTAAAAAGATTCAAACATTCTAAAAAGATTCAAACATTCTAAAAAATTCTAAAAAGATTCAAACATTCTAAAAAAGATTCAAACATTCTAAAAAAGATTCAAACATTCTAAAAAGATTCAAACATTCTAAAAACGATTCAAACATTCTAAAAAATTCTAAAAAAGATTCAAACATTCTAAAAGGATTCAAACATTCTAAAAACGATTCAAACATTCTAAAAAGATTCAAACATTCTAAAAAATTCTAAAAAGATTTAAACATTCTAAAAAGATTCAAACATTCTAAAAAGATTCAAACATTCTAAAAAGATTCAAACATTCTAAAAAGATTCAAACATTCTAAAAACGATTCAAACATTCTAAAAAGATTCAAACATTCTAAAAAAGTCTAAAAAAGATTCAAACATTCTAAAAGGATTCAAACATTCTAAAAACGATTCAAACATTCTAAAAAAGATTCAAACATTCTAAAAAAGATTCAAACATTCTAAAAAGATTCAAACATTCTAAAAAGATTCAAACATTCTAAAAAAGATTCAAACATTCTAAAAAGATTCAAACATTCTAAAAAGATTCAAACATTCTAAAAAGATTCAAACATTCTAATATTCTAATATATTCTTTTTTTGAATTTTTTAGAATGTTTGAATCATTTTAGAATGTTTGAATCTCTCTTCACCCTCGCTGCTCCTGTTCACGCTCTCTTCACGATTCAAACATTCTAAAAAGATTCAAACATTCTAAAAAGATTCAAACATTCTAAAAAATTCTAAAAAGATTCAAACATTCTAAAAAAGATTCAAACATTCTAAAAAGATTCAAACATTCTAAAAAGATTCAAACATTCTAAAAAAGTCTAAAAAAGATTCAAACATTCTAAAAGGATTCAAACATTCTAAAAACGATTCAAACATTCTAAAAAAGATTCAAACATTCTAAAAAAGATTCAAACATTCTAAAAAGATTCAAACATTCTAAAAAATTCTAAAAAGATTCAAACATTCTAAAAAAGATTCAAACATTCTAAAAAGATTCAAACATTCTAAAAAGATTCAAACATTCTAAAAAATTCTAAAAAGATTCAAACATTCTAAAAAAGATTCAAACATTCTAAAAAAGATTCAAACATTCTAAAAAGATTCAAACATTCTAAAAACGATTCAAACATTCTAAAAAATTCTAAAAAAGATTCAAACATTCTAAAAGGATTCAAACATTCTAAAAACGATTCAAACATTCTAAAAAGATTCAAACATTCTAAAAAATTCTAAAAAGATTTAAACATTCTAAAAAGATTCAAACATTCTAAAAAGATTCAAACATTCTAAAAAGATTCAAACATTCTAAAAAGATTCAAACATTCTAAAAACGATTCAAACATTCTAAAAAGATTCAAACATTCTAAAAAAGTCTAAAAAAGATTCAAACATTCTAAAAGGATTCAAACATTCTAAAAACGATTCAAACATTCTAAAAAAGATTCAAACATTCTAAAAAAGATTCAAACATTCTAAAAAGATTCAAACATTCTAAAAAGATTCAAACATTCTAAAAAAGATTCAAACATTCTAAAAAGATTCAAACATTCTAAAAAGATTCAAACATTCTAAAAAGATTCAAACATTCTAATATTCTAATATATTCTTTTTTTGAATTTTTTAGAATGTTTGAATCATTTTAGAATGTTTGAATCTCTCTTCACCCTCGCTGCTCCTGTTCACGCTCTCTTCACGATTCAAACATTCTAAAAACGATTCAAACATTCTAAAAAAGATTCAAACATTCTAAAAACGATTCAAACATTCTAAAAAGATTCAAACATTCTAAAAAATTCTAAAAAGATTTAAACATTCTAAAAAAGATTCAAACATTCTAAAAAGATTCAAACATTCTAAAAAGATTCAAACATTCTAAAAAATTCTAAAAAGATTCAAACATTCTAAAAAAGATTCAAACATTCTAAAAAGATTCAAACATTCTAAAAAGATTCAAACATTCTAAAAAAGTCTAAAAAAGATTCAAACATTCTAAAAGGATTCAAACATTCTAAAAACGATTCAAACATTCTAAAAAAGATTCAAACATTCTAAAAAAGATTCAAACATTCTAAAAAGATTCAAACATTCTAAAAAATTCTAAAAAGATTCAAACATTCTAAAAAAGATTCAAACATTCTAAAAAGATTCAAACATTCTAAAAAGATTCAAACATTCTAAAAAATTCTAAAAAGATTCAAACATTCTAAAAAAGATTCAAACATTCTAAAAAAGATTCAAACATTCTAAAAAAGTCTAAAAAAGATTCAAACATTCTAAAAAGATTCAAACATTCTAAAAAATTCTAAAAAGATTCAAACATTCTAAAAAAGATTCAAACATTCTAAAAAGATTCAAACATTCTAAAAAGATTCAAACATTCTAATATTCTAATATATTCTTTTTTTGAATTTTTTAGAATGTTTGAATCATTTTAGAATGTTTGAATCTCTCTTCACCCTCGCTGCTCCTGTTCACGCTCTCTTCACGATTCAAACATTCTAAAAACGATTCAAACATTCTAAAAAAGATTCAAACATTCTAAAAACGATTCAAACATTCTAAAAAGATTCAAACATTCTAAAAAAGATTCAAACATTCTAAAAAGATTCAAACATTCTAAAAAGATTCAAACATTCTAAAAAAGTCTAAAAAAGATTCAAACATTCTAAAAGGATTCAAACATTCTAAAAACGATTCAAACATTCTAAAAAAGATTCAAACATTCTAAAAAAGATTCAAACATTCTAAAAAGATTCAAACATTCTAAAAAATTCTAAAAAGATTCAAACATTCTAAAAAGATTCAAACATTCTAAAAAATTCTAAAAAGATTCAAACATTCTAAAAACGATTCAAACATTCTAAAAAAGATTCAAACATTCTAAAAAGATTCAAACATTCTAAAAACGATTCAAACATTCTAAAAAATTCTAAAAAAGATTCAAACATTCTAAAAGGATTCAAACATTCTAAAAACGATTCAAACATTCTAAAAAGATTCAAACATTCTAAAAAAGATTCAAACATTCTAAAAAGATTCAAACATTCTAAAAACGATTCAAACATTCTAAAAAGATTCAAACATTCTAAAAAAGTCTAAAAAAGATTCAAACATTCTAAAAGGATTCAAACATTCTAAAAACGATTCAAACATTCTAAAAAAGATTCAAACATTCTAAAAAGATTCAAACATTCTAAAAAAGATTCAAACATTCTAAAAAGATTCAAACATTCTAAAAAGATTCAAACATTCTAAAAAATTCTAAAAAGATTCAAACATTCTAAAAAAGATTCAAACATTCTAAAAAGATTCAAACATTCTAATATTCTAATATATTCTTTTTTTGAATTTTTTAGAATGTTTGAATCATTTTAGAATGTTTGAATCTCTCTTCACCCTCGCTGCTCCTCTTCACGATTCAAACATTCTAAAAACGATTCAAACATTCTAAAAAAGATTCAAACATTCTAAAAACGATTCAAACATTCTAAAAAGATTCAAACATTCTAAAAAATTCTAAAAAGATTTAAACATTCTAAAAAAGATTCAAACATTCTAAAAAGATTCAAACATTCTAAAAAGATTCAAACATTCTAAAAAAGTCTAAAAAGGATTCAAACATTCTAAAAACGATTCAAACATTCTAAAAAAGATTCAAACATTCTAAAAAAGATTCAAACATTCTAAAAAGATTCAAACATTCTAAAAAAGATTCAAACATTCTAAAAAGATTCAAACATTCTAAAAAGATTCAAACATTCTAAAAAATTCTAAAAAGATTCAAACATTCTAAAAAAGATTCAAACATTCTAAAAAGATTCAAACATTCTAAAAACGATTCAAACATTCTAAAAAAGATTCAAACATTCTAAAAAAGTCTAAAAAAGATTCAAACATTCTAAAAGGATTCAAACATTCTAAAAACGATTCAAACAGTCTAAAAAAGATTCAAACATTCTAAAAAGATTCAAACATTCTAAAAAATTCTAAAAAGATTCAAACATTCTAAAAAATTCTAAAAAGATTCAAACATTCTAAAAAAGATTCAAACATTCTAATATTCTAATATATTCTTTTTTTGAATTTTTTAGAATGTTTGAATCATTTTAGAATGTTTGAATCTCTCTTCACCCTCGCTGCTCCTGTTCACGCTCTCTTCACGATTCAAACATTCTAAAAACGATTCAAACATTCTAAAAAAGATTCAAACATTCTAAAAAGATTCAAACATTCTAAAAAGATTCAAACATTCTAAAAAATTCTAAAAAGATTCAAACATTCTAAAAAAGATTCAAACATTCTAAAAAGATTCAAACATTCTAAAAAGATTCAAACATTCTAAAAAAGTCTAAAAAAGATTCAAACATTCTAAAAGGATTCAAACATTCTAAAAACGATTCAAACATTCTAAAAAAGATTCAAACATTCTAAAAATGATTCAAACATTCTAAAAAGATTCAAACATTCTAAAAAATTCTAAAAAGATTCAAACATTCTAAAAAAGATTCAAACATTCTAAAAAGATTCAAACATTCTAAAAAGATTCAAACATTCTAAAAAATTCTAAAAAGATTCAAACATTCTAAAAAAGATTCAAACATTCTAAAAAAGATTCAAACATTCTAAAAAAGATTCAAACATTCTAAAAACGATTCAAACATTCTAAAAAGATTCAAACATTCTAAAAAAGATTCAAACATTCTAAAAAGATTCAAACATTCTAAAAAGATTCAAACATTCTAAAAAAGTCTAAAAAAGATTCAAACATTCTAAAAGGATTCAAACATTCTAAAAACGATTCAAACATTCTAAAAAAGATTCAAACATTCTAAAAAAGATTCAAACATTCTAAAAAGATTCAAACATTCTAAAAAATTCTAAAAAGATTCAAACATTCTAAAAAGATTCAAACATTCTAAAAAATTCTAAAAAGATTCAAACATTCTAAAAACGATTCAAACATTCTAAAAAAGATTCAAACATTCTAAAAAGATTCAAACATTCTAAAAACGATTCAAACATTCTAAAAAATTCTAAAAAAGATTCAAACATTCTAAAAGGATTCAAACATTCTAAAAACGATTCAAACATTCTAAAAAGATTCAAACATTCTAAAAAAGATTCAAACATTCTAAAAAGATTCAAACATTCTAAAAAGATTCAAACATTCTAAAAAGATTCAAACATTCTAAAAAATTCTAAAAAGATTCAAACATTCTAAAAAAGATTCAAACATTCTAAAAAGATTCAAACATTCTAATATTCTAATATATTCTTTTTTTGAATTTTTTAGAATGTTTGAATCATTTTAGAATGTTTGAATCTCTCTTCACCCTCGCTGCTCCTCTTCACGATTCAAACATTCTAAAAACGATTCAAACATTCTAAAAAAGATTCAAACATTCTAAAAACGATTCAAACATTCTAAAAAGATTCAAACATTCTAAAAAATTCTAAAAAGATTTAAACATTCTAAAAAAGATTCAAACATTCTAAAAAGATTCAAACATTCTAAAAACGATTCAAACATTCTAAAAAAGATTCAAACATTCTAAAAACGATTCAAACATTCTAAAAAGATTCAAACATTCTAAAAAAGATTCAAACATTCTAAAAAGATTCAAACATTCTAAAAAGATTCAAACATTCTAAAAAAGTCTAAAAAGGATTCAAACATTCTAAAAACGATTCAAACATTCTAAAAAAGATTCAAACATTCTAAAAAAGATTCAAACATTCTAAAAAGATTCAAACATTCTAAAAAAGATTCAAACATTCTAAAAAAGATTCAAACATTCTAAAAAGATTCAAACATTCTAAAAAATTCTAAAAAGATTCAAACATTCTAAAAAAGATTCAAACATTCTAAAAAGATTCAAACATTCTAAAAACGATTCAAACATTCTAAAAAAGATTCAAACATTCTAAAAGGATTCAAACATTCTAAAAACGATTCAAACATTCTAAAAAAGATTCAAACATTCTAAAAAGATTCAAACATTCTAAAAAAGTCTAAAAAAGATTCAAACATTCTAAAAGGATTCAAACATTCTAAAAACGATTCAAACATTCTAAAAAAGATTCAAACATTCTAAAAAAGATTCAAACATTCTAAAAAGATTCAAACATTCTAAAAAAGATTCAAACATTCTAAAAAGATTCAAACATTCTAAAAAGATTCAAACATTCTAAAAAAGATTCAAACATTCTAAAAAGATTCAAACATTCTAAAAAGATTCAAACATTCTAAAAAATTCTAAAAAGATTCAAACATTCTAAAAAAGATTCAAACATTCTAAAAAGATTCAAACATTCTAAAAACGATTCAAACATTCTAAAAAAGATTCAAACATTCTAAAAAAGTCTAAAAAAGATTCAAACATTCTAAAAGGATTCAAACATTCTAAAAACGATTCAAACAGTCTAAAAAAGATTCAAACATTCTAAAAAAGATTCAAACATTCTAAAAAATTCTAAAAAGATTCAAACATTCTAAAAAATTCTAAAAAGATTCAAACATTCTAAAAAAGATTCAAACATTCTAAAAAGATTCAAACATTCTAAAAAGATTCAAACATTCTAATATTCTAATATATTCTTTTTTTGAATTTTTTAGAATGTTTGAATCATTTTAGAATGTTTGAATCTCTCTTCACCCTCGCTGCTCCTGTTCACGCTCTCTTCACGATTCAAACATTCTAAAAACGATTCAAACATTCTAAAAAAGATTCAAACATTCTAAAAACGATTCAAACATTCTAAAAAGATTCAAACATTCTAAAAAAGATTCAAACATTCTAAAAAGATTCAAACATTCTAAAAAAGTCTAAAAAAGATTCAAACATTCTAAAAGGATTCAAACATTCTAAAAACGATTCAAACATTCTAAAAAAGATTCAAACATTCTAAAAAAGATTCAAACATTCTAAAAAGATTCAAACATTCTAAAAAAGATTCAAACATTCTAAAAAGATTCAAACATTCTAAAAACGATTCAAACATTCTAAAAAAGATTCAAACATTCTAAAAAAGTCTAAAAAAGATTCAAACATTCTAAAAAATTCTAAAAAGATTCAAACATTCTAAAAAATTCTAAAAAGATTCAAACATTCTAAAAAAGATTCAAACATTCTAAAAAGATTCAAACATTCTAAAAAGATTCAAACATTCTAATATTCTAATATATTCTTTTTTTGAATTTTTTAGAATGTTTGAATCATTTTAGAATGTTTGAATCTCTCTTCACCCTCGCTGCTCCTGTTCACGCTCTCTTCACGATTCAAACATTCTAAAAACGATTCAAACATTCTAAAAAAGATTCAAACATTCTAAAAACGATTCAAACATTCTAAAAAAGATTCAAACATTCTAAAAAGATTCAAACATTCTAAAAGGATTCAAACATTCTAAAAACGATTCAAACAGTCTAAAAAAGATTCAAACATTCTAAAAAAGATTCAAACATTCTAAAAAAGTCTAAAAAAGATTCAAACATTCTAAAAGGATTCAAACATTCTAAAAACGATTCAAACAGTCTAAAAAAGATTCAAACATTCTAAAAAAGATTCAAACATTCTAAAAAATTCTAAAAAGATTCAAACATTCTAAAAAATTCTAAAAAGATTCAAACATTCTAAAAAAGATTCAAACATTCTAAAAAGATTCAAACATTCTAAAAAGATTCAAACATTCTAATATTCTAATATATTCTTTTTTTGAATTTTTTAGAATGTTTGAATCATTTTAGAATGTTTGAATCTCTCTTCACCCTCGCTGCTCCTGTTCACGCTCTCTTCACGATTCAAACATTCTAAAAACGATTCAAACATTCTAAAAAAGATTCAAACATTCTAAAAACGATTCAAACATTCTAAAAAGATTCAAACATTCTAAAAAAGATTCAAACATTCTAAAAAGATTCAAACATTCTAAAAAAGTCTAAAAAAGATTCAAACATTCTAAAAGGATTCAAACATTCTAAAAACGATTCAAACATTCTAAAAAAGATTCAAACATTCTAAAAAAGATTCAAACATTCTAAAAAGATTCAAACATTCTAAAAAAGATTCAAACATTCTAAAAAGATTCAAACATTCTAAAAACGATTCAAACATTCTAAAAAAGATTCAAACATTCTAAAAAAGTCTAAAAAAGATTCAAACATTCTAAAAAATTCTAAAAAGATTCAAACATTCTAAAAAATTCTAAAAAGATTCAAACATTCTAAAAAAGATTCAAACATTCTAAAAAGATTCAAACATTCTAAAAAGATTCAAACATTCTAATATTCTAATATATTCTTTTTTTGAATTTTTTAGAATGTTTGAATCATTTTAGAATGTTTGAATCTCTCTTCACCCTCGCTGCTCCTGTTCACGCTCTCTTCACGATTCAAACATTCTAAAAACGATTCAAACATTCTAAAAAAGATTCAAACATTCTAAAAACGATTCAAACATTCTAAAAAAGATTCAAACATTCTAAAAAGATTCAAACATTCTAAAAACGATTCAAACATTCTAAAAAGATTCAAACATTCTAAAAAAGATTCAAACATTCTAAAAAGATTCAAACATTCTAAAAAATTCTAAAAGATTCAAACATTCTAAAAAATTCTAAAAAGATTCAAACATTCTAAAAAAGATTCAAACATTCTAAAAAGATTCAAACATTCTAAAAAGATTCAAACATTCTAATATTCTAATATATTCTTTTTTTGAATTTTTTAGAATGTTTGAATCATTTTAGAATGTTTGAATCTCTCTTCACCCTCGCTGCTCCTGTTCACGCTCTCTTCACGATTCAAACATTCTAAAAACGATTCAAACATTCTAAAAAAGATTCAAACATTCTAAAAACGATTCAAACATTCTAAAAAGATTCAAACATTCTAAAAAAGATTCAAACATTCTAAAAAGATTCAAACATTCTAAAAAGATTCAAACATTCTAAAAAAGTCTAAAAAAGATTCAAACATTCTAAAAGGATTCAAACATTCTAAAAACGATTCAAACATTCTAAAAAAGATTCAAACATTCTAAAAAAGATTCAAACATTCTAAAAAGATTCAAACATTCTAAAAAATTCTAAAAAGATTCAAACATTCTAAAAAAGATTCAAACATTCTAAAAAGATTCAAACATTCTAAAAACGATTCAAACATTCTAAAAAAGATTCAAACATTCTAAAAAGATTCAAACATTCTAAAAACGATTCAAACATTCTAAAAAGATTCAAACATTCTAAAAGGATTCAAACATTCTAAAAACGATTCAAACAGTCTAAAAAAGATTCAAACATTCTAAAAAGATTCAAACATTCTAAAAAATTCTAAAAAGATTCAAACATTCTAAAAAATTCTAAAAAGATTCAAACATTCTAAAAAAGATTCAAACATTCTAAAAAGATTCAAACATTCTAAAAAGATTCAAACATTCTAATATTCTAATATATTCTTTTTTTGAATTTTTTAGAATGTTTGAATCATTTTAGAATGTTTGAATCTCTCTTCACCCTCGCTGCTCCTGTTCACGCTCTCTTCACGATTCAAACATTCTAAAAACGATTCAAACATTCTAAAAAAGATTCAAACATTCTAAAAACGATTCAAACATTCTAAAAAAGTCTAAAAAAGATTCAAACATTCTAAAAGGATTCAAACATTCTAAAAAGATTCAAACATTCTAAAAACGATTCAAACATTCTAAAAAGATTCAAACATTCTAAAAACGATTCAAACATTCTAAAAAGATTCAAACATTCTAAAAAAGATTCAAACATTCTAAAAAGATTCAAACATTCTAAAAAGATTCAAACATTCTAAAAAAGATTCAAACATTCTAAAAAAGATTCAAACATTCTAAAAAGATTCAAACATTCTAAAAAAGATTCAAACATTCTAAAAAGATTCAAACATTCTAAAAAGATTCAAACATTCTAAAAAATTCTAAAAAGATTCAAACATTCTAAAAAAGATTCAAACATTCTAAAAAGATTCAAACATTCTAAAAACGATTCAAACATTCTAAAAAAGATTCAAACATTCTAAAAACGATTCAAACATTCTAAAAAAGATTCAAACATTCTAAAAAAGTCTAAAAAAGATTCAAACATTCTAAAAAGATTCAAACATTCTAAAAAATTCTAAAAAGATTCAAACATTCTAAAAAGATTCAAACATTCTAAAAAGATTCAAACATTCTAATATTCTAATATATTCTTTTTTTGAATTTTTTAGAATGTTTGAATCATTTTAGAATGTTTGAATCTCTCTTCACCCTCGCTGCTCCTGTTCACGCTCTCTTCACGATTCAAACATTCTAAAAACGATTCAAACATTCTAAAAAAGATTCAAACATTCTAAAAACGATTCAAACATTCTAAAAAAGATTCAAACATTCTAAAAAGATTCAAACATTCTAAAAAGATTCAAACATTCTAAAAAAGTCTAAAAAAGATTCAAACATTCTAAAAGGATTCAAACATTCTAAAAAGATTCAAACATTCTAAAAACGATTCAAACATTCTAAAAAGATTCAAACATTCTAAAAACGATTCAAACATTCTAAAAAGATTCAAACATTCTAAAAAAGATTCAAACATTCTAAAAAGATTCAAACATTCTAAAAAGATTCAAACATTCTAAAAAAGATTCAAACATTCTAAAAAAGATTCAAACATTCTAAAAAGATTCAAACATTCTAAAAAAGATTCAAACATTCTAAAAAGATTCAAACATTCTAAAAAGATTCAAACATTCTAAAAAATTCTAAAAAGATTCAAACATTCTAAAAAAGATTCAAACATTCTAAAAAGATTCAAACATTCTAAAAACGATTCAAACATTCTAAAAAAGATTCAAACATTCTAAAAACGATTCAAACATTCTAAAAAAGATTCAAACATTCTAAAAAAGTCTAAAAAAGATTCAAACATTCTAAAAAGATTCAAACATTCTAAAAAATTCTAAAAAGATTCAAACATTCTAAAAGGATTCAAACATTCTAAAAAGATTCAAACATTCTAAAAACGATTCAAACATTCTAAAAAGATTCAAACATTCTAAAAACGATTCAAACATTCTAAAAAGATTCAAACATTCTAAAAAAGATTCAAACATTCTAAAAAGATTCAAACATTCTAAAAAGATTCAAACATTCTAAAAACGATTCAAACATTCTAAAAAGATTCAAACATTCTAAAAACGATTCAAACATTCTAAAAAGATTCAAACATTCTAAAAAAGATTCAAACATTCTAAAAAGATTCAAACATTCTAAAAAGATTCAAACATTCTAAAAAAGATTCAAACATTCTAAAAAAGATTCAAACATTCTAAAAAGATTCAAACATTCTAAAAAAGATTCAAACATTCTAAAAAGATTCAAACATTCTAAAAAGATTCAAACATTCTAAAAAATTCTAAAAAGATTCAAACATTCTAAAAAAGATTCAAACATTCTAAAAAGATTCAAACATTCTAAAAACGATTCAAACATTCTAAAAAAGATTCAAACATTCTAAAAACGATTCAAACATTCTAAAAAAGATTCAAACATTCTAAAAAAGTCTAAAAAAGATTCAAACATTCTAAAAAGATTCAAACATTCTAAAAAATTCTAAAAAGATTCAAACATTCTAAAAAATTCTAAAAAGATTCAAACATTCTAAAAAAGATTCAAACATTCTAAAAAGATTCAAACATTCTAAAAAGATTCAAACATTCTAATATTCTAATATATTCTTTTTTTGAATTTTTTAGAATGTTTGAATCATTTTAGAATGTTTGAATCTCTCTTCACCCTCGCTGCTCCTGTTCACGCTCTCTTCACGATTCAAACATTCTAAAAACGATTCAAACATTCTAAAAAAGATTCAAACATTCTAAAAACGATTCAAACATTCTAAAAAAGATTCAAACATTCTAAAAAGATTCAAACATTCTAAAAAGATTCAAACATTCTAAAAAAGTCTAAAAAAGATTCAAACATTCTAAAAGGATTCAAACATTCTAAAAACGATTCAAACATTCTAAAAAGATTCAAACATTCTAAAAAAGATTCAAACATTCTAAAAAGATTCAAACATTCTAAAAAAGTCTAAAAAAGATTCAAACATTCTAAAACCATTCAAACATTCTAAAAACGATTCAAACAGTCTAAAAAAGATTCAAACATTCTAAAAAGATTCAAACATTCTAAAAAATTCTAAAAAGATTCAAACATTCTAAAAAATTCTAAAAAGATTCAAACATTCTAAAAAAGATTCAAACATTCTAAAAAGATTCAAACATTCTAAAAAGATTCAAACATTCTAATATTCTAATATATTCTTTTTTTGAATTTTTTAGAATGTTTGAATCATTTTAGAATGTTTGAATCTCTCTTCACCCTCGCTGCTCCTGTTCACGCTCTCTTCACGATTCAAACATTCTAAAAACGATTCAAACATTCTAAAAAAGATTCAAACATTCTAAAAACGATTCAAACATTCTAAAAAGATTCAAACATTCTAAAAAAGATTCAAACATTCTAAAAAGATTCAAACATTCTAAAAAGATTCAAACATTCTAAAAAAGTCTAAAAAAGATTCAAACATTCTAAAAGGATTCAAACATTCTAAAAAGATTCAAACATTCTAAAAACGATTCAAACATTCTAAAAAGATTCAAACATTCTAAAAACGATTCAAACATTCTAAAAAGATTCAAACATTCTAAAAAAGATTCAAACATTCTAAAAAGATTCAAACATTCTAAAAAGATTCAAACATTCTAAAAAAGATTCAAACATTCTAAAAAAGATTCAAACATTCTAAAAAGATTCAAACATTCTAAAAAAGATTCAAACATTCTAAAAAGATTCAAACATTCTAAAAAGATTCAAACATTCTAAAAAATTCTAAAAAGATTCAAACATTCTAAAAAAGATTCAAACATTCTAAAAAGATTCAAACATTCTAAAAACGATTCAAACATTCTAAAAAAGATTCAAACATTCTAAAAACGATTCAAACATTCTAAAAAAGATTCAAACATTCTAAAAAAGTCTAAAAAAGATTCAAACATTCTAAAAAGATTCAAACATTCTAAAAAATTCTAAAAAGATTCAAACATTCTAAAAGGATTCAAACATTCTAAAAAGATTCAAACATTCTAAAAACGATTCAAACATTCTAAAAAGATTCAAACATTCTAAAAACGATTCAAACATTCTAAAAAGATTCAAACATTCTAAAAAAGATTCAAACATTCTAAAAAGATTCAAACATTCTAAAAAGATTCAAACATTCTAAAAACGATTCAAACATTCTAAAAAGATTCAAACATTCTAAAAACGATTCAAACATTCTAAAAAGATTCAAACATTCTAAAAAAGATTCAAACATTCTAAAAAGATTCAAACATTCTAAAAAGATTCAAACATTCTAAAAAAGATTCAAACATTCTAAAAAAGATTCAAACATTCTAAAAAGATTCAAACATTCTAAAAAAGATTCAAACATTCTAAAAAGATTCAAACATTCTAAAAAGATTCAAACATTCTAAAAAATTCTAAAAAGATTCAAACATTCTAAAAAAGATTCAAACATTCTAAAAAGATTCAAACATTCTAAAAACGATTCAAACATTCTAAAAAAGATTCAAACATTCTAAAAACGATTCAAACATTCTAAAAAAGATTCAAACATTCTAAAAAAGTCTAAAAAAGATTCAAACATTCTAAAAAGATTCAAACATTCTAAAAAATTCTAAAAAGATTCAAACATTCTAAAAAATTCTAAAAAGATTCAAACATTCTAAAAAAGATTCAAACATTCTAAAAAGATTCAAACATTCTAAAAAGATTCAAACATTCTAATATTCTAATATATTCTTTTTTTGAATTTTTTAGAATGTTTGAATCATTTTAGAATGTTTGAATCTCTCTTCACCCTCGCTGCTCCTGTTCACGCTCTCTTCACGATTCAAACATTCTAAAAACGATTCAAACATTCTAAAAAAGATTCAAACATTCTAAAAACGATTCAAACATTCTAAAAAAGATTCAAACATTCTAAAAAGATTCAAACATTCTAAAAAGATTCAAACATTCTAAAAAAGTCTAAAAAAGATTCAAACATTCTAAAAGGATTCAAACATTCTAAAAACGATTCAAACATTCTAAAAAGATTCAAACATTCTAAAAAAGATTCAAACATTCTAAAAAGATTCAAACATTCTAAAAAAGTCTAAAAAAGATTCAAACATTCTAAAACCATTCAAACATTCTAAAAACGATTCAAACAGTCTAAAAAAGATTCAAACATTCTAAAAAGATTCAAACATTCTAAAAAATTCTAAAAAGATTCAAACATTCTAAAAAATTCTAAAAAGATTCAAACATTCTAAAAAAGATTCAAACATTCTAAAAAGATTCAAACATTCTAAAAAGATTCAAACATTCTAATATTCTAATATATTCTTTTTTTGAATTTTTTAGAATGTTTGAATCATTTTAGAATGTTTGAATCTCTCTTCACCCTCGCTGCTCCTGTTCACGCTCTCTTCACGATTCAAACATTCTAAAAACGATTCAAACATTCTAAAAAAGATTCAAACATTCTAAAAACGATTCAAACATTCTAAAAAGATTCAAACATTCTAAAAAAGATTCAAACATTCTAAAAAGATTCAAACATTCTAAAAAGATTCAAACATTCTAAAAAAGTCTAAAAAAGATTCAAACATTCTAAAAGGATTCAAACATTCTAAAAACGATTCAAACATTCTAAAAAAGATTCAAACATTCTAAAAAGATTCAAACATTCTAAAAAAGTCTAAAAAAGATTCAAACATTCTAAAAGGATTCAAACATTCTAAAAACGATTCAAACATTCTAAAAAAGATTCAAACATTCTAAAAAAGATTCAAACATTCTAAAAAGATTCAAACATTCTAAAAAATTCTAAAAAGATTCAAACATTCTAAAAAAGATTCAAACATTCTAAAAAGATTCAAACATTCTAAAAACGATTCAAACATTCTAAAAAAGATTCAAACATTCTAAAAAAGTCTAAAAAAGATTCAAACATTCTAAAAGGATTCAAACATTCTAAAAACGATTCAAACAGTCTAAAAAAGATTCAAACATTCTAAAAAGATTCAAACATTCTAAAAAAGATTCAAACATTCTAAAAAGATTCAAACATTCTAAAAAGATTCAAACATTCTAATATTCTAATATATTCTTTTTTTGAATTTTTTAGAATGTTTGAATCATTTTAGAATGTTTGAATCTCTCTTCACCCTCGCTGCTCCTGTTCACGCTCTCTTCACGATTCAAACATTCTAAAAACGATTCAAACATTCTAAAAACGATTCAAACATTCTAAAAAAGATTCAAACATTCTAAAAGGATTCAAACATTCTAAAAAGATTCAAACATTCTAAAAACGATTCAAACATTCTAAAAAAGATTCAAACATTCTAAAAAGATTCAAACATTCTAAAAAGATTCAAACATTCTAAAAAGATTCAAACATTCTAAAAACGATTCAAACATTCTAAAAAGATTCAAATATTCTAAAAACGATTCAAACATTCTAAAAAGATTCAAACATTCTAAAAAAGATTCAAACATTCTAAAAAGATTC
>NW_027466498.1:4702500-4710000 GCF_050575085.1 Anarhichas minor | reverse complement strand
GCCAGACTTAATACAAAGTTGCTCTGGTGTGCTAGGAATGCACACACCAAGTTTCAGGAGGCTAGCACCAAGTAGCCAACAGCTATATACGATCATCACGCCAAAAGTCTGGTATCCTTGCTATTACCTAGTCCTAACCCCAAACCGAACATGACCTAATCCTAACCTCAACCACTCCCAACCCACCAAGACAGGTCCAGACACTAAAGCCAAGCCCAAACACACCTCTATCCTAACCTCAACCACTCCCACCAACCAAACACACCCACAAACAGCTCACCACATACACACACATGGAAAACATGGATCAGGCCACGCATTCACGCTTCCCAAGGTCCTACCAGCACCAAACTGCTTTCTATCCAACCACAATCACCCACTTAGTGGGGGTAGAGCCCACTTGCAAGGCTCTAGGACCTACCCAAGTAGGTTTAACTAACCACAACCAGTCATACATGTGTCGTAAAGCTCAGGATGTGTGAATAGCTTAGGGTTAGGTCCTAGGAAGCAGCTAGAGACGCCATACTTACTACAACGGTGCTAGGGCATGCTAGCAATACACACACCAAGTTTCAGGAGGCTAGCACCAAGTAGCCAAGAGCTAAACACCATCTAAGCCTCTTCACCATATATGGTGACAGGGATTTATTACCCCTTCCCAAGGTCCTAGGACCTCAAACTTGGTACCAATCGAACCGCAATCGACCACTTAGTGGGGGTAGAGCCCACTTGCAAGGTTCCAGGACCTTCCTATCAAAACTTATCCCAGAAGAGCCAGGCTCCAGGACCTCGAAGGCCCCCAGCACAAAGCAATGGGAGTCTATGGCAGCCATACCAAAGGAAACAGCTGAAGCCACGCAACTTCATACACAGGTGCTAGGGCATGCCAGGAATACACACAGAACATTTCAGGACTCTAGCACAAACTTTCAGAAAGTTATAGACGATGCCCATTCGGGCATCGTGGCTATTACCCTCTTACCTAACCCTAACCCTATATACGATCATCACCAAAATAATCCAATGGGGCTCTATGGCAGCCATACCACAGGAAGCAGCTACAGATGCCAGACTTAATACAAAGGTGCTCTGGTGTGCTAGGAATGCACACACCAAGTTTCAGGAGGCTAGCACCAAGTAGCCAACAGCTATATACGATCATCACGCCAAAAGTCTGGTATCCTTGCTATTACCTAACCATAACCCTAACCCTAAACCTAACCCTAACCCTAACCCTAACCCTAAAGCAATGGGAGTCTATGAGAGCTATACTAAAGGAACAAGCTAGAGCCACAGAAACTTGACACACACGTGCTCTGGCTTAATACCAACACACACTGCAAGTTTCAGGAGGCTAGCACCAAGTAGCCAAGAGCTATATACGATCATCACCAAAATAATCCAATGGGGCTCTATGGCAGCCATACCACAGGAAGCAGCTACAGATGCCAGACTTAATACAAAGGTGCTCTGGTGTGCTAGGAATGCACACACCAAGTTTCAGGAGGCTAGCACCAAGTAGCCAACAGCTATATACGATCATCACGCCAAAAGTCTGGTATCCTTGCTATTACCTAACCCTAACCCTAACCCTAACCCTAACCCTAACCCTAACCGCTCCATTATTATAGATACCTCGATGATATCTGGGGGGTGTGGACCCATAACCAACTAGAATTTGAGAGCTTCCTAAATACCCTCAATACCCACAGGGACTCGATTAAAATTAAATCAACGAGCAGTCTGAAGTCGGTGGATTTTCTGGACACGACAATTTTTAAAGGAAACAATTTCCAAAAAAATCAATGTTTAGATATCAAAGTGTTCTTTAAAGAAACAGACACACATGCTCTCCTCCACAAGACCAGTTTCCATCCCAAACATACGTACGCGGGACTAATCAAATCACAATTACTTAGATTTCACAGAATCTGCACAGGACAGAATGATTTCAAGGAAGCGGTCACAATTCTATTTCGAGCATTGTCCACTAGGGGGTACTCTAGGACCTTCTGTAGAAAGGGCCTCAAATCATTTCTGGAGGTTAAACCTACAGCACTTACTTCAAGCCTTCCACTCATCACCACCTACTCTCCGTCCACCAAGAAATTATCCAACCAACTCAGAATCAACTTCAATACGTGCATCAAAGGGTCTCCCACCCTAAGTAATCACAGTATCATACCAGCGTTCAGAAGGAATAAAAACTTACAGGATCACTTAGTAAAGGCTAAAATACAACCACTTTTAAAACCAAGGCCCACAGTACAAAAAGATTACTTTAGACATAGACAGTGGCTCTGTAATAACAGCACAGGGGAAATATTTAAAATCCTAACCAGAGGAGACCCTTTCACCAAAAACTGTGTTTACAATATTTCATGCACAAAGTGTAAATTACAATATGTGGGTGAAACTGGCAATATGCTTTCCACACGCTTTGCACAACACAAGTACAACATTACCAAGAGAAAGAAGACTGATACACCACTAGTTAGACACTTTCTCTTACATGGACTGGAAGCACTCACAACAACAGTCGTCGAGACTAACGCCTGCTGGACCACGGCACAGAGGAAGAAGGCCGAGATGAGATGGATCGCTAAACTCGGGACCAAGGACCCACAGGGTTTGAACGAACATTGAGGGATTCGGAGCATGGCTCTGTGATGGACAGTGCACCGGGGGCTGGACTGTATTTACAGCACTCTCCCATAACCCGAACCCAAACCTGACCAGCCAGTGCCTCCTTTGCTTTGTTTCTTTTCCCTTTGATGTTTGTATATTTCCCTCATTCCTGATCCTGCGCCTAACTCTAACCTTATCTTCTCTCAACCCGGACCTCACCTTCAACCTGACCTAAACCTAATTTGGACCTACTTTAACCTTAACCCTGACCTCACCTTTAAACCTAATTTGGACCTACTTTAACCTTAACCCTGACCTCACCTTCAACCTGACCTAAACCTAATTTGGACCTACTTTAACCTTAACCCTGACCTCACCGTCAGCCTGACCTAAACCTAATTTGGACCCACTTTAACCTTAACTCTGACCTCACCTCAACCCGGACCCAGACCTAAACACAACCACTTACTTACCTGAAGCCCAACCCAAAGGTTTTTTCCTAAACTTAACCTCCTTGTAAGAGCCCTAAACTCAACCTTACAGTTTAGGCCTCTTCACTATCAGTGTTAAATACTTACCTGTTAAATACTTACCTGTTAAATACTTACCTGCTATTATGGTCAAGGGTTTCCACCTCCTGTCTGTACAAATGTGACATATATTTGTGTATTTTACAAATGTTGAGTTCCAAAGGTATGCCAGAACATTATATTGGTTAAATGCACTGAAGCTTATTACCTGTTCCAAAGTTATGCCAGAACATTATATTGGTTAAATGCACTGAAGCTTATTACCTGTTCCAAAGTTATGCCAGAACATTATATTGGTTAAATGCACTGAAGCTTATTACCTGTTCCTAAGTTATGCCAGAACATTATATTGGTTAAATGCACTGAAGCTTATTACCTGTTCCAAAGTTATGCCAGAACATTATATTGGTTAAATGCACTGAAGCTTATTACCTTTTCCACACACACACACAAATTGCAAACATGGTTTATGTGTGCATATATATATATATTCATTTTTTACATGTTTAATGGTTGCATGTTATGTTACAAAGGAAAAAGGATGTAAATAACTGCTGACCGTAAAGTTAGGTCTAATTTTACGTCTTCACGTAAAGTGACGTTTGACCTCTGACCTGTTGTAAAGCCAACCTTGGCTTCCGGTCCCTCCTTTTTCAAGCGGGTTCGCTGAGTAAGTTGACTCGCGGCATCACGCTCTTCACAATCAATTAGTTTTATACAATTTATCAGCCTGAAGAAGATTTAATATAAATCGAAACGTTGCTGTATCATTTTTTATTTTTTCATTCATTTTATTTGCTTCACTGTTTGGCCAAAATAAATAGTCCAAAGTGCTTCTGTAACTTTTTCCTGGCCTACAAAACACACACGGGGCTAGCTTAGCATGAGCTACCACGGACGACTGAACAGAGAGGAATGGACCACGGTGACCTACAAGAGGGGCCGCCATGGGAGGTATCGCAGCCCTGAGCGAGACATCTATCCCACTGCCACGTACAGAGGTAGGGACAGATCCCAGCACTACCGCGGAGCTCCCGCTAATGATGGAGGTAGGAGAGCGGACATTAGCGCACGGAGGGGACGCGCTCCTGAACTTCGCCAGGACGCCCCCAGTTCGCCCCACCGCCGCAGGTCGCCTTCCCGTCACCGACGCAGAACCTACGCTTCCGTGACCAGGACGGGCCTGCCCGTCCACGACCGGGTCTCTCCCCGACGCAACCAGCCTCGTCAGGACCGACTAGAGCCATCGCTGCATCGGCGCGAAAGACGCTTGCCCGACACGGTGAACAGACACAGGGACAGCTACAGCGCATCGCGGAAACGCAGGGATGAGCCCTACTACAGACCGGACCCTCCACGCGGAGGTTACATGGTTCGCAGAGGGGATTCTCCGAGCCGCTTTCGTGAGGACTACGGAAGACGCAACTCGCCACTTCGCGTCAATTATGGAGAGGAGAGCCGACGACGCGCGGAGCCGCAACAGGTGCCCAGACGCAGAGACGCGCCCAGGCGCAGAGACGCGCACATACGACAGATCAACACTGAAGATAGGAGGAGGGAGAACCACCCACAAGTCAAGACTCGTAATCAACCTGAAGTGAGAGATCGAGATGAGAATAAACCAAGGTCAGATGATCCAGACTTTGCCCTCAAATGCCACATCTTACACAGAACAATCAAGGCATTTCACCACTTCTCTAATGTGAGTACTGAAAAAACTCCAGTGTCAATTGACAAAATGACGAAACAGTTAACCATTTTGATTAAACCTGCAGTACCTAACACACAGACATCACAACTGATTGAGGGCAACGCCAAAAACTGGGCACACACGACACTCGTCATTCTCCGTAACCACTATGAACAGGTTATTGAAAAAGAAATAGGTGAACTGCACATATTAGAGTCACCTGAGTGGCATGCCCCGTTCGAAATAGCGTCTAACTGGGCTAAGAGACATTTCGGCCGCAGATTGACGCCTGAAACACTGACCGAGACTGAAGAGATCATCACGGCGGAACTGACACGACTGCAGGAGCAGACTGACACACACATGCACACACCGGAGATTTCAGCCCCCCGAGTCGGCGCGAAGAGAGACCTCCCACCACAAGGTCGGGGCTCTGGCGCAGCTACAGCTTCGGGTCTGACCACAGCCTTGCTGCACGCTGCTGCCACGGACATGTCCCCCCGTGCACTTCAGACGCCAGCACACACTCCGGTCCCCACAACACTGGAGGATGGGTGGACTTCTCACAGTCGGCCTCTCTCCGCAGCGAGGTCAGAGCCATCTCTGCGCGTGGTTGAGGACACACCAGAGGAGGACCTCTTCACAGCCACTCCTCTACAGCACCTTCCACTACCTCAGAGGATCCGCAGGATGTTTCCCTTCACTTTGGGTGACGCATCACAGCCCACCCAGTCTCCATCTTCCAGCACACACACACCCACACAGGGGAATGGCTGCGTCTCACACGACACAAGCTCCATTGATGAACTCTCGCCGACTCACAGCACCATCCTCCCAGAGGAGGAGACCAGGGTGAGTGAGGCTGGTCCTCCCAGCGGGGGTCCCATCGCCCCGACACTCAGATCTACTGAAACGTTGCACACAGCAGTGCAGACCCTGCTTACCCCGGCAGCCGGCACGGGAGTACTCCTCACACCCCACACAGCGGGCCCCTTTCGCCCTTCAAGACACATGACGTCGTCCAGAAAGCTAAAAGAATGGCATCTTAACATCCACAAAAAACATGTCATCATGGGAGACTCAAATGTGTCTACTCTGCCACCACACACCATAACTGACCTTCAGATCGATTCGTTTCCAGGGGCCAACTTCAGGAACGCTGAGGGCATTCTGCAAAACACTACAACACACGTCACGGTGGAGAAGATCATCATGTCCTTCGGAATCTGCAATCGGGACCAAAAGACTAAAGAGACGTCCATCAAGCAACTGCAGAGCATGCTGAGAGTGGCTAAAACTACCTTTCCCCAGGCTCGGATCATCATCCCACAAATTAACTTTTCCAACAGCCTGACAGAGAAGGAGAAACATAACTTAACACAGCTCAACACATACATTGCACTACTGGGTGAGTACATTCCTATGTTACCCAGCACACAATTCAAAACTGAAGCAGACAATGTTCATTGGACAAATGAGACCGGAAAAATCATATTTGACCACTGGTGCGCACATTTAAATTAAGTATCCCCATAAGCCTGCCGCTACAGGAGGGGAACAAATCGGTTATCAATTTAACCAAGAATGTAAAATTGACCACTGAACAGATATCTCTGCTTTCCCGGGGACTCAATTTTATTCCCACTCAGGGCACTAATAGGGATCTGATCCCACAAACCAAGTATGATGTACAACAATATCACAGAACACTCAGATTAGCGGCCTACTACGAGCATAAGCCTCCTACTAAAAGACTTCCGTTTATTCACAAGTCAACATGGACTCCTCCAAAAACTGTAATTCCACCAGAAATTGATAATATCATCAGAGCGGACGACAGATATTTTGACACCAAATTTAAAGTTCACCAAATTCCTCCTAATCTTAGCAATTCTGAAATTCTGGCCCTCAAACAATTAAAAGACAATAAACAGATTGTCATCAAACCGGCAGATAAAGGGAGTGCCATAGTAATTTTGGATAGAGAACAATATTTGTGGGAAGGCTACAGACAACTGAAGGATGAGAAATATTATATTCAATTAGATAAACCTATCTATCTGGACACCATCCCCTTAGTTAATAAAATCATCCAATCTTTACACGACAAAAGATTTATTAACACTAAACAGAAGCACTACCTGATAGGGGACTCCACACCCAGAGCCAGAATCTTTTATATGCTCCCTAAGATCCACAAAGATCCCAGTAAATGGAGCTTACCTCATCAAATTCCACCAGGCCGTCCTATTGTCTCAGACTGCAGCAGCGAGACCTACCACACGGCGGAGTATTTGGACCACTTTTTAAATCCTCTTTCAATCACACATCCCAGCTATATTAAAGACACTTATCATTTCGTGAACATAGTAAAGAAACTGAAGATTCCTGAAGAAGCCATCCTCTTTACCTTAGATATTGAGAGCTTATACACCAACATAGACATTGAAGAGGGATTACAGGCTATAAAAAACGCCTTCCAAAAACAGCGTAACATAAAGAGGCCTGATAAAGAGCTACTGGAATTACTGAAGATTAATCTGACCAGAAATGATTTCCAATTCAACGAGGAATGGTTCTTACAAATTAAAGGAACAGCCATGGGCAAAAAATTCGCACCAGCTTATGCCAATATCTTCATGGCTGAATGGG
>NW_027466498.1:4690000-4692500 GCF_050575085.1 Anarhichas minor | reverse complement strand
TCTGGTATCCTTGCTATTACCTAACCCTAACCCTAACCCTAAACCTAACCCTAACCCTAACCCTAAAGCAATGGGAGTCTATGACAGCTATACTAAAGGAACAAGCTAGAGCCACAGAAACTTGACACACACGTGCTCTGGCTTAATACCAACACACACAGCAAGTTTCAGGAGGCTAGCACCAAGTAGCCAAGAGCTATATACGATCATCACCAAAATAATCCAATGGGGCTCTATGGCAGCCATACCACAGGAAGCAGCTACAGATGCCAGACTTAATACAAAGGTGCTCTGGTGTGCTAGGAATGCACACACCAAGTTTCAGGAGGCTAGCACCAAGTAGCCAACAGCTATATACGATCATCACGCCAAAAGTCTGGTATCCTTGCTATTACCTAACCCTAACCCTAACCCTAAACCTAACCCTAACCCTAACCCTAACCCTAAAGCAATGGGAGTCTATGACAGCTATACTAAAGGAACAAGCTAGAGCCACAGAAACTTGACACACACGTGCTCTGGCTTAATACCAACACACACTGCAAGTTTCAGGAGGCTAGCACCAAGTAGCCAAGAGCTATATACGATCATCACCAAAATAATCCAATGGGGCTCTATGGCAGCCATACCACAGGAAGCAGCTACAGATGCCAGACTTAATACAAAGGTGCTCTGGTGTGCTAGGAATGCACACACCAAGTTTCAGGAGGCTAGCACCAAGTAGCCAACAGCTATATACGATCATCACGCCAAAAGTCTGGTATCCTTGCTATTACCTAGTCCTAACCCCAAACCGAACATGACCTAATCCTAACCTCAACCACTCCCAACCCACCAAGACAGGTCCAGACACTAAAGCCAAGCCCAAACACACCTCTATCCTAACCTCAACCACTCCCACCAACCAAACACACCCACTAACAGCTCACCACATACACACACATGGAAAACATGG
Source organism: Anarhichas minor (assembly GCF_050575085.1). Taxonomy (NCBI): domain Eukaryota; kingdom Metazoa; phylum Chordata; class Actinopteri; order Perciformes; family Anarhichadidae; genus Anarhichas; species Anarhichas minor. The sequence goes on along the minus strand of NW_027466498.1, from coordinate 4,691,545 downwards.
ATCAGGCCGCGCATTCACGCTTCCCAAGGTCCTACCAGCACCAAACTGCTTTCTATCCAACCACAATCACCCACTTAGTGGGGGTAGAGCCCACTTGCAAGGCTCTAGGACCTACCCAAGTAGGTTTAACTAACCACAACCAGTCATACATGTGTCGTAAAGCTCAGGATGTGTGAATAGCTTAGGGTTAGGTCCTAGGAAGCAGCTAGAGACGCCATACTTACTACAACGGTGCTAGGGCATGCTAGCAATACACACACCAAGTTTCAGGAGGCTAGCACCAAGTAGCCAAGAGCTAAACATCATCTAAGCCTCTTCACCATATATGGTGACGGGGATTTATTACCCCTTCCCAAGGTCCTAGGACCTCAAACTTGGTACCAATCGAACCGCAATCGACCACTTAGTGGGGGTAGAGCCCACTTGCAAGGTTCCAGGACCTTCCTATCAAAACTTATCCCAGAAGAGCCAGGCTCCAGGACCTCGAAGGCCCCCAGCACAAAGCAATGGGAGTCTATGGCAGCCATACCAAAGGAAACAGCTGAAGCCACGCAACTTCATACACAGGTGCTAGGGCATGCCAGGAATACACACAGAACATTTCAGGACTCTAGCACAAACTTTCAGAAAGTTATAGACGATGCCCATTCGGGCATCGTGGCTATTACCCTCTTACCTAACCCTAACCCTAACCCTATATACGATCATCACCAAAATAATCCAATGGGGCTCTATGGCAGCCATACCACAGGAAGCAGCTACAGATGCCAGACTTAATACAAAGGTGCTCTGGTGTGCTAGGAATGCACACACCAAGTTTCAGGAGGCTAGCACCAAGTAGCCAACAGCTATATACGATCATCACGCCAAAAGTCTGGTATCCTTGCTATTACCTAACCCTAACCCTAACCCTAAACCTAACCCTAACCCTAACCCTAACCCTAACCCTAAAGCAATGGGAGTCTATGACAGCTATACTAAAGGAACAAGCTAGAGCCACAGAAACTTGACACACACGTGCTCTGGCTTAATACCAACACACACAGCAAGTTTCAGGAGGCTAGCACCAAGTAGCCAAGAGCTATATACGATCATCACCAAAATAATCCAATGGGGCTCTATGGCAGCCATACCACAGGAAGCAGCTACAGATGCCAGACTTAATACAAAGGTGCTCTGGTGTGCTAGGAATGCACACACCAAGTTTCAGGAGGCTAGCACTAAGTAGCCAACAGCTATATACGATCATCACGCCAAAAGTCTGGTATCCTTGCTATTACCTAACCCTAACCCTAACCCTAAACCTAACCCTAACCCTAACCCTAAAGCAATGGGAGTCTATGACAGCTATACTAAAGGAACAAGCTAGAGCCACAGAAACTTGACACACACGTGCTCTGGCTTAATACCAACACACACAGCAAGTTTCAGGAGGCTAGCACCAAGTAGCCAAGAGCTATATACGATCATCACCAAAATAATCCAATGGGGCTCTATGGCAGCCATACCACAGGAAGCAGCTACAGATGCCAGACTTAATACAAA